>NW_027397606.1:0-21950 GCF_003265705.2 Callorhinus ursinus
GGTCTGACGTTATTCTGATGTTCCTCCCTCTGTACCTAAGGAATCTCCTCCCCCTAACTGCCCTTAAGATGGTTTCCTTGGTTCTAAGATTTGCGAGTTTTACTATTACATCCTGGGCTGTTGGCTTGTTTTCCTTGATCTTGGGAGGGGTCCTCTCTGCCTGTAGGATGCGAATATTTGTTTCATTCCCCAGATTAGGGAAGTTCTCAGCTACGATTTGCTCAAATATATCTTCTAGTCCTCTCTCTCTCTCTCTCTCCACTCCCTCTGGGATTCCAATTATCTGACATTGGAACTCTTCATGGTGTCATTTATTTCTCTGATTCCATTTTCATGGATTCTGAGTTGTTTTTCCCTGGCCTCCTCTTTTCCCTTTTTATCTATTATATTGTCTTCCAGGACGCTTATTCGTTCTTCTGCCTCAGTTACCCTAGCTGTTAGATTATCTAGATTGGATTGGATCTCAGTGATAGCATTTTTACGTTCTGCCAATTCAGCTTTCATTTCTGCCCTTAGAGACTCTGTGTTGCCATTAATTGATTTCTCCATTCTAGCTATTGTCTTCACAATCAGTAGCCTGAATTCTATCTCCCACATCTTGGTTATATCTGCATGCATTTGTAAATCTGCAGCATAAGTCATAATCTCTGAGTCTTTTCTATTTTGGGGGCTCCTCCTCTTAGTCATTCTGTTGATGGGTGTTTGAGGGAATGTATAGGTCCAAATTATTGACCAGAACCCAAGCAAGATGCACCTGTTTTCTTGGGACCTTAGGGTTGCTGGCCTCTTGTTTTCCCAGCCTGTCTTCTGGGAGAGGGGCCTGAGAGCTGTTACTTAGTCAACCCTGTTTGGGCAGAGTTGCCCTGCCCCCCTGTGGTGGGGGATGGACTCAGTGGGAACCAGTTTTTTGGGGGCTTTTGTTCTCTGGTGGCTTTCCCTGGAGGCTTTCCATGTCTCTTCAGTGAATCAAAGCAGAAGAGACCGTTTCCAACCCTCTGCCTCAGAGCAGAGAGATCGCAGTCTGTTCTTCAGTGAGCTCTCCAGGCCACACTGTCTCCGTTTCTGTCCGTGCTGCAATAAACTGCAGCGTCCTGGGTTGTGCGCCCTTCTGCAGTGCTCCCAGTCCTGCCTCCAGGTTGGGGCACGTCTCTGCCCTTTGTGCTTCTAAAACCACCAGCTGCCCCCAGTTCACCCGTGCAACCCTGCTGCTCCGGGTTTCTGCCCTGGGGGCTGCCCTAAAGTCCTTTTTCAGGTGCTACCGGTCTGCGAGTCTGTGCCCCATCCCCAGCGCGTGAGGCTGTCGCTCACCGGCGGTGTAGGATCCCCATGGCCAGGCTCCCTCCCGCTGCTGTTTATCCTCTGATATCTGCCCATAGAATCACGCTCTCCGCTTTGTACCTCGAAACCAACTGCCCAGGATATTGTTTGTAGAGATCCAGATCTTCTTACATCTCAGGCTGATTTCGTGGGTGCTCAGAGTGGTATGGTAGATATCCAGCTCAATTCTGGGGATCAGTTGGAATAGGGTCCCCTACTCCTCCATCTTTTCTTCCTCTATCTAAGTTGCAAATATTTTCACTCAGTTCCTCATTTGTAATATCTGACCCCCATTAACCAGCCTGGAGCTAATTTCTCAAGAAGGGCTGCTTATTCACACAAGAAAACATGGACAGAAGTAAATGGAATTCCTGTTTTTTGGATGTCAGGCACTGTTTTGAGAGCTTTGTGAACATTTTCTCATTTGCAGCTTATGAAATATCTTTGAATATTATTTCTTACCTGAAACCCATATGGCTAACGTGTTTTAGAATTCATTGTTTTTCAGTTTTTATAAAGTGATACGGTATATAGATCTATGCTACTCTCCTAGCAGGACATGGAGCTGCATCTTGAAATCCTACTAATAAATATTTCTGCATTGAAATATATGAATATTCCTACTGATTAGGATAAATAAATACTATAGGGAGTTTCACTTCCTGATAGATTAGGTTATGCAGCCAAATGAGATATGAAAAGCACTTTTATTTTTCAGAGCTTCTCAGATTTTGGAATGCTGGATAAGAGATGTTGGAGCTCTATCATCTTTACATTATAGGCAAAGGAAAGAAGTTTTGGTGTTTGTTTTTTAAACCAAATACATCCTCTGACTTTCACCCTGCTTTTTCTCTTTGTTTTGTAAGGAAGGGAGGAGGGAGAAAGCTGGAGAGCTTGAGGATTCAAGTGAGTACCATGAAAACCGTGGTGTCTCTCCACTTCTCTTCTCTCCACCTCCCTGCAGGCAGGGTGAGAATGAGATGTGCAGCCCCTCTGGTAGCCTAATATTCTTTATAACCAGTATTTAACCAATATTCTTTATATGCTTGTTCAATATCTGTTTGGAGGAACGGCTGTTTGCTGCATGGGGGAAGGATGAAAAAGAAAGATATAGGTGACAGTGTGCAGCCTCATCCCCAGAGTTCCAAGCAAAGCAGCTCTGCCCCCAAACTTGCATGCCTCTCTCAGTCAGAAGGAAAGCTCTGCAGTTGGTCTGATCTACTTTCCTAAGGTGGGTGGTTAGCAACCACCTCCTTTCACTCATGTGTCTTTTATGGGATTATTACATAGTATACCAAATTACTTCCAGCCACACACTCTCAGTCTCTCTGAGAGGAATTATGATACTACGCATTTTTTTGTCTTATTACTTTTCTGGTTCCCTTAACAGACTATGCCCCAAAGCAATATGCTGAAGGCCCTGGTCTGTAATGAAATATTTTGCCAAAAGTGCTTGTTTTGCTTCATTATCTCCACTTATCTAGTGAATAGGGCCTCCTTCTGTACTGTGGAGTTTTGTTTTTTTTTAAGATTTTATTTATTTATATGACAGAGAGAGACACAGTGAGAGAGGGAACACAAGCAGGGGTAGCGGGAGAGGGAGAAGCAGGCTTCCCGCTGAGCAGGGAACCTGATATGGGGCTCGATCCCAGGATCCTGGGATCATGACCTGAGCCAAAGGCAGATGCTTAACGACTCAGCCACCCAGGGGACCCTGTACTGTGGAGTTTTATGGTTTTTATATTCTGGTTTTTCATGACCTATCTCGTTTTTCCATCAAAACCAAACTATCCTGTCTCCTTGTGCCTCAGGGCACTACTGAAAATCTAGTAAGTGATTTCTAGTATAGAGGAAAGACTGGATATGTGATCCATTCCTCCCACAGTTTTGATCTTTGTGATAATACCTTAACTCAAAAGTGCTGTAATGGCAAGCAGGTATTATAGGCCATAGCATGTAGGTGGAAGGACTGCAAATTGAGGACTTTTAATTTCATCATCAGCACACCACCCTATGCTCAGTCTCAGTCAGCTAGGTGTCTAGCTCTTGATTTAATTTTGGCTCAGGTCATGATCTCATAGTTGTTGAATTGAGCCCTGTGTCAGTGTCAGACTCCACATGCAGCAGGGAATCTGCTTGAGATTCTGTCTCTTCCTCTGCCTTCCCCACTTCCTCCCCTTCCCCCATCTCATGCACTCTCTCTTTTGCTCTCTCTCTCTAATAAATAAATAAACCTTTAAAAAAAGGAGTCAGAAAAAGATAAACATTCAGATTTTAAAATGGGAAAAGGACAGTAAACATAAAAACTTCAATCTTACTAGCAATCAAAGGACAAATAAGATTAACATGAAAGATTTTTCACTTTTCACATTGGCAAAGATTTAAAACCTGACAATATCCAATGTTACTTGCTCCTTTACTGTCTGAAAGGGTTTTTGTAAGTTTTGTGTTATTTCTTCCATAAATGTTTGATAGGATTTACCAGTAAAACCACTTGGGTCTGGGGCTTTCTTTCTGGTAAGGTTGTTAATAATTATTTCATTTATTAAAATAGATATTGAATCATTCAGATTTTTGTTTTGTTTTGTGTGGTAAATTATATTTTTTGAGACATCTTTCCATTTCCTCTACATTGTTGAATTTGTTGAAATAAAACTGTTCATAGTATTTTCTTGTTATTTTTTTTAAGATTTATTTATGTATTTTAGAGAGAGAATGTGAGAGACCGGTAGAGGGGTAGAGGGAGAGGGAGAGAGAGAATCTCAAGCAGGTTCCCCACTGAGTGCAGAGCCCAACATGGGGCTCAATCCCGCGATCCTGAGATCATGACCTGAGCCAAAACTGGCTAAGGCCAACACTTAGTCAACTGAGCCACCCAGGCACCTCTATCTTTTTAATATGTGTAAGCTCTGTAGCGATATCTCCTTTTTTATTTCTGACATTGGCACACAAAAATTTTATGTTAAAGGATGATCATCCAAGTGTTTTGTAAAGTAAAAAATTAAAAAAAAACCAAACCTCCAACAATAAGGGATTAGTAAAGTAGAAAACTTTATCATCTTGACAGAATGAACTACTACATGTCCCTTAAAATTATCTGAAAACTATTATGAAATAATACTGCATACTTACCAGGATGACTAAAGTTTAAAAGATTCATAATCACAAGTGTTGAGGGTATGGAGCAAATAGAACTTTTAAAAAAAAATGTTTTTCTTTAAATTCCAGTTAACATACAGTATAATATTAGTTTCAGGTGTAGGATTTAGTGATTCAACAAACCAAACAACATCCAGTGCTCATCACAACAAATGTGCTTCTTAATCCCCATCACCTGTTTCACCCAACTCCCACCCACCTCCCCTCTGGCAACCATCAGTGTGTTCTCTATATTATAAGTCTCTTTCTTGGATTGCCTCTCTCTCTCTCTCTCTCTCTCTCTCTCTCTCTCTCTCTCTCTTTCCTTATGCTCATTTGTTTTGTTTCTTAAATTCCACATATGATTGAAATCATCTGATATTTGTCTTTCTCTGACTGACTTATTTTGCTTAGCATAATTATGCAAATGGAACTTTTATTCAGCTTCCACTGTGGTAGGAGTATAAATTGGGAATTAGAAAACTGTGGTAATATCTTAATCAAACTTAGAATATGCATACCTTATGATTCAGCATCTCCCCTCCTAGATCTATATCAATCATAAATCTTTGCATATATTCAGCAACCAACATGTAGAATAATATTCAAAGCACCTTTATTCATATTATCCCAGATTGGAATCAATACCATTCTCTCACCAAAAGTAGAGTGGATAAGTAAATTTTAGGTGTATTCATACAATGGGATTCTACATAGCAATGAAGAAGAATGAACTATTGATACAGATACAGACAATGACATGGATAAATCTCACAGACATTATTTTGAGAGAAAGAAGTCAGACACAAAAGTACAGACCGCATGACTCCATTTCTATAGTGAGCGGGCAAAATTAATCTATGGTTTCAGAAGTCAGAATAATATTACTGATGGAAAGAGAGGCTAAAAGTAAAACTTGAGACCAGTTAGAGGTAAAGAAAGGAAGTGCTTCATTCAGAGTTAACTCCAGTAGGGAATGCTCAGAGGAGAGACTTCCTGAGCAAAATTTAGTTGAGTTTTTTAAGTTGTGTCAAAACACTAGGAAAGCAAGTTTGTGACTTAGAGAGTGGGATGTTCAAATTGCTTGTCATATTTAACATTCCTGTGACTTTTGTGGTTGGCCAGTTCTGAATTGCGATGGCCCATGGAATTTGCTTGCAGTCATCTGTCACTCAGAATTTATTGCTCTTGGGATTTAATTGACTTTTCCCAATTCCTGAAACTGCTTTTAGGTACAGAAATTTACTTCTAAGTTCATAAAAGGAGGAGTTCAGTTTTCACAGAGGCATGAGGACATGAGGGAGCCTATTAGGGTGCTGGGAATATCTTATGTCCTAATCTAAATGTGATTACATTTATATTCATACAGGTGCATAAACATGTAAACATTCATTGGGCTGTTCATGTAAGATTTGTGTACTTACTGAATGTATGTTTTACTTAATTAAAAAATTTTAAGTGGTATTATATAAGTATGCATTATTGCACAGAAAAACTTTTATATTGCTGAATGAAAAAGACAAGTTATGCTAGAACATTTCTCCTTGAACTCACTTCTACTAAAAAAGTGTTTCTGTATATGAAGAAAGAAGACTGGAAGAATATACACCAAAATATGAGATGGTGAATGACTCTTATTTTTTTATTTTTGTTTGTTCACATTTTCTAAACTTTCTATAATGCTTATGTATCTGAGGTAGTCCAGAGCCCTCCCCAGACCACTACAGCCCCAGGCTCAATAGCAGTAACCACAAGCCTTTACCATCTCTGACCCCAACACATCTGGGACATCATCAGCTCTACCAGTCCACCAGAGGTAACCATCTTCATCCATGATCCCTCTGTCCCCTGTGAGGTAAGCCATGTGGACTCTTGCTGAAGCATATTCCTCCCAGCTCACCTGAGAGAAGAACAAATTCAGAAACCTAAATTTACATAACTTCCACAATCATTTAATGGTATGAGCTGAGGACTGTGCTAGCCCTGAAGGGAGAAAGAGAAAAATAACACAAAATCTGCACTCTCCAGGTGCTTCCCAGAGAGAAAACACACATAGATCTTTGTTGGTGACTTCTGTTAGCATCAGGTCTTTTTTTTTTTCCTCCCATCTGGAAACAGGAATAGGATGGTAGTTTACCCAGAGGTTTTTTTCTGAGGCTGAAATGATGCAATGCAAGCATAGCATTTAGCATAGGGCCAGTTGCAGTGTGTGCAAGGGACGCTGACTTCTAATTTCTTAGGCTCATCATCCATCAAACACAATCACTGCTCTTAAATTGTGCCTTTAATTTCAACACTGTCCATGGCTTTCTATCAGAAGGTGACTTTGGATTTATGTTCTTACACCAGAGACACAATAGAGTGATTAGTACAAATACCCCTTAGCACAGACAACCTCATTTTGCTTGATCATTCTGTAGAGTATCCACATTCTTTTTTTAAAAAGATTTTAGGGGCGCCTGGGTGGCTCAGTCGTTAGGCGTCTGCCTTAGGCTCAGGTCCTTATCCCAGGGTCCTGGGATCAGCCCTGCATTGGGCTCCCTGCTCTGCGGGAAGCCTGCTTCTCCCTCTCCCACTCCCCCTGCTTGTGTTCCTGCTCTCACTTTCTCTCTCTCTGTCACATAAATAAATAAAATCTTTAAAAAAAAGATTTTACTTATTTGAGAGGAGAGAGAGAAAGAGAAAGAACGCAGGGAGAGAGCGCAGAGGGAGTTGGAGAACCCGACTCCCCACTGAGCAGAGTGCCTGGCATGGGGCTTGATCTCAGGACTCTGGGATCATGACCTGAGCTGAAGGGAGATGTCCAACCGACTGAGCCACCCAGTGCCCCAAATATCCAGATTCTAACAGCACTTGACTTGACTGCTATTGAAACCACAAGACCAGTTAGTCTAGGTTCTTGTATCTAAAAAAAAAAATCTGCTTATTAAAGTTCTAATGAATTTTGGTAAAACTCTGTGTAAGCAACTCATTCTCAAGTAGCACAATAATCCAAATAGGTGTATGAGATATCGGAATCTCTTATTTGGAATCTCTATATTATGAGGGAGAAAGATTTTTTTTTTTTGTATCAGTGTGTCTGAGTTATCTTGTCAAAATTTGAAAATACATTTGGTATCAATGTGTCTGAGTTGTCAAAGTTTGAAAATGCTTAAATTCTTTAAGCATTATCCCTTAAAGAAATTTTGTAATATTAGAACTTTAAAAAAAAAAGAAACAGAATCTTAATTATAGAGAACAAATGATTACCCGAGGGGAGGGGATGGGTGAAATAGGTGATGGGGATTAACGAATACACTTGTGATGAGCACCAAGTGTTGTATCAAAGTGTTGAATCATTGGGGGCACCTGGGTGGCTCAGTCAGTTAAGCAGTTGCAGCTCAGGTCATGATCCCAGGGTCATGGGATCAAGCCCTGCCTCAAGCTCCTTGCTCAGCAGGGAGTAGAAAAAAAATTACCTAGCCTTTAACTCAGAAATTTGGCTTTTGATAATTTTTAATAGGAAATAATTAAAATGGCATTTAAAGGGTTAACAAGGACACTCACTGAAAACGTATGTTTAATATAAAACATTGGAAATGAAGAAAATTTCCAATAATAGTGGATATGTTCAATAAATCATGATATTTCCTTTTGGTAGCATCCTGTGAAATTAATAAAATTTTTTGTTATATAGGGGCGCCTGGATGGCTCAGTTGTTAAGCGTCTGCCTTCGGCTCAGGTCATGATCCCAGGGTCCTGGGATCGAGCCTCACATCGGGCTCCCTGCTCAGCGGGAGGCCTGCTTCTCCCTCTCCCACTCCCCCTGCTTGTGTGCCCTCTCTCACTGTGTATCTCTCTGTCAAATAAATAAATAAAATCTTTAAAAAATTTTTTCTGTTATATAAAAAGATTTACCTATATGTGAAAATCATAAGTAAAAAAGCAAGATTGATAGCCAGTAGGTAGAATGTAATTCCAATTTTATAAAATGATATATGTACATAGAAAAATAAGAGAAGGATATATATCCAAATGTTAACAGTGAGTAGTAATGGTGGGATTATGAGTGAAAAGAATTTTCTTTGGCCTTTTTTGTAGTTTTTCAAACTTTTCTATATATAACATAGAGTTTTATTATTAGAAAGGTTGAATAAATAATATATATATTTAAAAATAATTAAAAGGAGGCTTCCCTTTACAGAAAAAATGGAAATTTCTTTATAGAGGAATGCCACCTAATTAATATGTAAGGAATGACAGGTTGAAAAGCACCATTTTGCATCCTCCATTGTAATAAGTGATTCAGGAAAGAATCATTAATGCATGCTTAAAATCATTGGGTGAAAGTTGATTGGAGAATAAGATATTCACAGAGTCTCAAATCATTACCCCACAGATTACTTATTAATTATAAAGGAGAAAATGTACCTTTACAATGGAGAGAAATGGTAGTACTTTGTTAACCAAAGGACCAAAATTAATAGCTCCCAAAGCAGGACAACACAGTGTTTCCCCCAAGATGAGGAAATGAGAAATATGCATTATCATCTATGTAGTATTTTTGTCCATAGTCAAATTCATGAACTACACAGACAAGAAAAGAATCCTGAAAGCAACAAGGGAACAAAGGTCCTTAACCTACAAAGGAAGAGAGATCAAATTCACAAGGGATCTGTCCATAGAGACTTCACAGGCCAGAAAGGGTGGAGGGAGGGCCGGGGGGTGTGCATGTGCATTTACACTGTGTGGCCACCAGAGAGCAGTGTGGCCTCAACCATGTGTGACAGAAAATGATGCTTGTGAATGTGGCTTGCAGCTGGGGCTGCTGTGGCCCATCTCCTAGTTACTGAGCTCTTCCTACCTGCAGGCTCATTTTCCCTCATTAATTAAGGACGCTGAGACCCTTTTTTTTACAGAGAAAGAAACAAGCATAAGGACATTAAATAAGTTGCCTGATCACAAAGCTGTTAAGTGGTGGAGCCAGAATGAGAATCTGAGCAGTCTGGCTCCACAGCAAGCATTCATTGATTCACTGTGTGCTGAGCACCTACTATGGACAAGGCCCTGTGCCCTGTAGAAGCGACATGAATAATAGGAACATAGTTAATGACCACCATTGATTTAATGCCCACAGAACTCTACCTACAATAATAGTGAAAAGGGTGATGATAATGCTAGGAATAAAAACCAGTTTAAACGAGCTTCGTGGTTTATATGACTGATCTCAATGAATCTTGACAGCCATGCCCTGAGGAATGAAGCCGTGCTGTCCCCACATCAGAGAAGGACATGGAGGCTGAGAGAGGTGAAGTAATTTTCCAAGGCAGAGAGTAGAAATTGGAAGTATGGACACTATTCCTGTTTTTTTCCAGAGACTCCACTGTCAACTTGTTTTTCCATTTACTTAATACACATTTACTTTTTAGACTATGCACTTGGTTGCCACTCCCCCTGAGCCTCCACTCTGGTTCTGCACTGCAGGTGGTGAAGGCATTTATTGTCCTGACTGTGGAATTCATCTCCCATGATGGGGACCAGCTCATGGAGGAGCTGCAGCAGCATGTGAAGTCAGTGACAGCCCCACATAAGTACCCCAGGAAGGTGAGTGAGGGCAGAGGGATGGGATCTGGTCCCCTCCAGTGGGCCCTGGGCTCTGCTGCCCCAAATCCTGTAGGGTGGCTGGGGTGAAGCTTATGTAGCCCATGGAATGAGCATTTTTCTCTACTGAGGAAGCATTCAAATTAGGGATTTTGGGGGGCTCCAACTCAATCAGAGAGAACCTCTATCCTGTGTCAGAAAACAAAAAGGAATTCGTGGCTGGCAAGTCAACCTACAGAAAAAAATCAGACAAGTGCCTAGAAATATCCAAGAAGTTTATTTGTAATCTTTCTTAAAAAAAAAAAAAAGATTTATTTATTTATTTTTGAGAGAGAGGATGGAAATAGAGGAAGAGGAAGAGAGAATCTTAGGTAGACTCTCCGATGAGCATGGAGCCTGACACGGGGCTTAATCTCATGACCCTGAGATCATGACTTGAGCCAAAATCAAGAGTTGGCTTAAGCAATGAGCCACCCAGGGACCCCTGAAGTCTATCTGTCATCTTTCAAAATTTGAAGAAGAAATTCAAATCAACAGATGCCACACTTTTTTTTAAAGCATTAGTTATAGTAAGGAATACATTTTAACGTGCAACCCAATATCTATAGAGAGATACATAACAAAGGAAAGTTAACAATTAGCCTACATTATGATAGTTTTTATTCTACTTCATTTGTTTTCCATGCCATATGCAATTTATGAAAATGATCAACAATAGAGAAATGATTAAATTATTTGTGGTATTTAATATTATATAATTTAAAAAGTTGATGCAGACCTTTTATTTGTAACATGAAAATAGCACAATATCTTATTGAGAGAAAAAAAGCTGTGAATGAATATATATATTATCCTACTTGTTGAAAAACAAAGTTTGAAAGGATACATGTGCCAAAAATTTAACATGTCCTTCTTTTGTAATAATATGTTACTGCACCTTCTGAATGTTTACCTTCGAGACGTAAGGGTATACAGCTAATATTTATTGAACATTTACTATGTGTGCCGGGCACTGGACTCAAAGCTTTCCATGAATTATGATTTCATTTAATCCCCCCCAAACCTGAGATGGTATAACCATCCATTTGACAGAATGGAAACGGGAGGCTCAGAGACTCACAGCAACTTGCCTGAGGTTGGAGTGAAGAAAAGGGCAGAGCTGAACTCAAACCCACGTGTATCTGACGACAGAGTCCATGCTTCGCACGTAAGGCTCTGCTGCCGGCTAGAGAGTAGACTGGAGGATGCATGCCGGTTAGGATGGGCTGATGTTGCTGTGAGTAACTAGACGCCCCTCGTCTTAGTGGCTCCTACTAGGGAAGTATCATTTTTGCTCCTGCCACATGTCTGCACGGTCTTCCTGGGAGCAGGATAAAAGAGCACCCACCATAGGTAACTGCCAGGTGCTAGAGGAGATGGACAGAGGGGGTGCCAGACCCAGTTGTCCCAAGTGTTCTGTTCGAGGTGACACGCCTCACTCCCACTCACACCTCACTGGTCAGAGCACGTCACAGGGCTGCATCCAACTTCCCGGGTCAGGGGACACTCTGACATGCCTTCGTGGAGCCTACTGGGGCCACCACATGGTGCCAGCCCGTCTGGGGGACTGTGCAGGGGCAGAGGAGGAGTCTGGGGTGTTGGTAAGAAATGACAACAGGACTAAGTCGGGATGGGTTTGCTTTATCCTCGACCAGGTGGAATTTGTCTCAGAGCTGCCCCAAACCATCACTGGCAAGATTAAAAGAAGTGACCTTTGGAAAAAGGAGTTTGGTCAGATGTAATCAGCAAAACCCTCAGAAACCACTGTGTCTTCTTCGCCAAATCCCTGGCTATCCCAGTTTCCTCACTATGGGGAGGGCGAGGAGAGGAGTGCTGGACATTGATTTTAAGAGCATCAGGAGTGCCCACATTCCAGCATTTTTGTTCTTTTAAATTACTATCAGTTACTCTCCTGCTTCCAAGTCCCCAAGTGAGCGCTCAGTATGTGGCTGGGATAATAAACTGACATCAGCATCCAAGGGGACTTGTGTTCTGCTTTTATTCTGTGAATGAACTGGTGCTAAATGCTGTCCCTTCATGATTCTCCCCAAGGCCCATCGGAGAGGACTCTGGGGCCAGATTCTCCCTCCTGGTTCCAGGGGCCCTGGGTAACTCCTTTTGTCTGTTCAACAACCAGAACACAGAGGTCTGGGGAGGGACCCTTCCTTGGCTCCAGGTGTCCACCTCTGCTTGGCTTGCCCATGCCCTGCTGGAGGGTGAGGTCAGGGCCAGAGTTAGTGAGGTGGCTGGGGAAGCGGGAAGGGGCTGAGGCAGCCCAGCCTGGTGATTCCACTTGCCTGCCAGACCATTCCTCACCGCTCTATCCAGCATCCCATGGATCTGCTACCTCTGTATGCTGCTCCTTCCAGGTCCCAGCCTGCACCAGCTTAGGTGTGGGAGGAATCTGCCCTGTGGGGACCCAGGAATCCTGCAAGACTCCTCCAGCCCCTTTCCAGGGGTGTCCAATCCCCCATTCCTTCCATGGAGCCCAGGAGCTCCGTTCCCCAGCCCTCCGTAGGGTCCCCCAGTCACTCACCCTTCCCCAGGGCCCAGGAATCCCTCAGCCTCCCCAGGGACCTGGAGCTCTCCCCACACTTTATGAGGTCCTCCTGCCATCTGGAGCCTGAGAGATGATGTGTGCAAAGGGCAGGGCTTAGCACAGGCCTGAAACAGGAGGGACCTCTGGTTGTTACCAGTGTTGCCTTTAACAGCTGTGAGACGTGAGGCACTGGATCTGGGAAGACACTTGCCCCATGGAGACGATGATGCTAATGTCCATAGGTGCTCAGCATGTGGCTTCCTCTTGTCCTCAGCACAGTTATGGACACAGGCTTGGACGCCCCCAGCTCACTGAAGGAAACCAGCCCAGGGTCACACAGCTGGTAAGCAGCACAGCTGGATCTCAAACTCTAGGCTCCCGGCCCTGTTTCCAGGGGCCACGATGGGCTTCAAAGACGGGAGGCTGACACGGGCTTTGGGGACACTTCCTCACCTCCATGAGTGATCTCACCTGTTTGAGGCCCCGAAATTCTGTTCACTGCTTCTTCTTTCCCTACCCCCTGTTCCAGTTATAATCAGGGTGATCCTGGCCATCCTTCCTGGAATTCCCTAGTCCCCCTTATAGGCTGGGCCTCTCTCCCGTTCACTTTTGGGCTAGTCTGATCCACCCCTTCTGTGGCTGGTCTCTCCTTCTATAACCAGGACCACCCAACTCTGGGGCTCTTGAGGCAGACAGCAGCATCTAAACAGAATTTAATACAAATGTTTTGTTATCCTTGTTTTGTTTTTGTTTGCGTGTTTTTTATGATTTCTTTATATTTATGTTAAAGATATGGCTTTCCTATTTTAGCAGTGCTAGAATGGTTCCTGTTTACAAGAAATTTACACAATAAGTGGTGGTTTGTAGAGCATTGATTTTCAGCTGCCTTGGGCCTGAATGAGTTGGGGAAACATTGTGTTAGTCCTAGAGAGAAACAGTTTAGGAAGTTCAGCTCAGGACAGGGCCCAAGAGAGATGATCACAGGGGGTTTGTCTAGTCACCTGGGTCCCTGGCCCTGCCCACCTGCTTGGCTTTCCCCGCCCAGCATGCCTGGAGCTGCAAGCTCTCTGGGTGTTGGCATGGATCCCCCAGGAGAGAAGTTGGTGAATGTTTTCTCTTAAAATGCTCTCATTCCTGGAGGTCCCGGGAGATCCCGTGAGTCAGCTTGGATTGTTTCCCTGTGAGACTCATGATGTAAAGCCCAAGCTAGTGTGTAGGAGGGTCACATAGATAAGTGACTGATCTAAAGCTGTTTGAGGTGTTAAAATGTCTCCATCAATTAGGGATGGTTTTGAGGCCATACAATCTTCTCACACTAATATCCCAGGATATTCCAGCCCAGAAGACATAATTTGATTACAATTTTATCAGCTCATTTCATTCAGTTCCAATGTAGCTCTTTTTCTTTTGGATTTCTTTACTCCTATTTCATTTAGAGAGGTACTTCTCAATTTCTAAATGTATGGGGATTTCTGGTTAGCTTTTTATCAGTGATTTCTAGCACATTATATTACCAAAACATACTCTGTGTGACTTCATTTCTTGGAAACATATTGAAATTTCCCTTCCCAAAATAAATCAGGTGAATTTTGTAACTGTATCCTATGTGCCTGAAGTTAATGTGTCCTCCACAATGGTATATGGATGTGGATGATATATGGAGACAGCTGTGGGATTCAGATGGTTTGCTATCAAGGTCTACATCTTATGGATGTTCTGTCTGCTTTGAGTCGCTGAGAGAGGGTTCTGTCTGCTTGTGTATTTGCTTGTTGTTGCAGTTCTGTCCTCCTTTGCTTTATATGTTGTTCAGCCAACAGCTGTAGGACAGGAGTTTGGAAAGGAAGGAGAGAGAACCCAGAAGAGGGAACAGGGACCTGGGCTGGAGGGAGCAGAAACAAGAAGGACGACCAAAGTTCCAGAGAGGACCTGTCATTGGGATGGCACATGGTGGGGCATCAGCAAGGAAGGGGTTTTTGAAAACGAGGTCACCTGTGGCATCCATGTTGATCTACTAGGGGCAAAGGCAGCTGATTGGTGGAGAGATTATAAAGGTTATGGGTTGCTAAGGAAATGTTCAGCCAGGGGAAGGCTTGGAGGAAGATGGATGCTCCTCCACTCCAACTGCTCCTGAGAGTCCACTTTACCTGCTAATGTGTCCTACTGACCTAGTGATTTACCAACTTGCTGACCTACTACCCTTTCTGAACCTCCCCTCGAGTACTTAATCTGACCCTGACCCCTTTTTCTCCTGAGAAACACCTTCCCCAATCCCACCCTCTATTTCTACCCTGCTCCCATCCCTCATTAAAACCCTGTCCCCTTCCCACCCCTCCCTACCCCACCCACCCCTCCCTCCACTCCACCCCCCATCTCCACCTCCTCCCCGTCACCCCAGCGCCCCTTGAAAGGACCAAGACATGAAGGTGCAGAGGATGTTGTTCTGGCTGCTCTTGCTCTGGTGTCCCGGTTCCCCAAACCCAAATGTGAGTAAACGTGGCACTTCACTGGTGTCTTCCATTGAAAGAGAGAGAGAGAGCACAGGTGTGGGGGGAAGGGCAGAGGGGGAGGGAGAGAGAGAAAACCCCAAGCCAGCAGTGCAGTGAGTCCAGAGCCTGAAGAGGGGCTCAGCCTTAGGACCATGGATCATGACTTGATCCAAAGCAAGGTGTCACTTAACTGACTGAGCCACCCGGTGACTCAAAGCTGCTGGTGATGTCTTCCTTCCTACCTGGGTTCTTTCACATGGTGGTTAAATAACAGCTTTTTCATGGTGTTCTTGGTGGGAACTTCAGAAGAACTGCAGTTCTTCCTGAAGAGCGAGCACCACAGGGCAGGTTTCTCGGTCAGCCTGAAGGGGTTGTGGCCACAGCTGTCCACATCAAGTTCTGGGTCCTGTCTATGCTGCTTGGTCCAAAAAGAGCAGCTCTGGCAGGATGGAAACCTGAACATACTAGGTTTATGGTGTCAAGAAGGAAGGATTTGAGAAGATAGAAAAGCCATTAAGCTCTTTGTCTTCAATAGGGGGCTTGTATGTTATGTACATTATATCTCATTAAAATTACTTTAAAAATGTCAGGAACTTGAATTTAATAGGAGCTGGCTCCTGGAAGCCCTGAAGTTTAGGGTCCATCTTCTATGTAGTTTGCTTTCCCATCAGCACATTGTTCATATTTGTGAAGTTTGGCAGCCCTGGGAACAGTGGTATCTTAAGCATTGGTGTTGGGACCAGAGTATTAAAAAGTGAAATGTCCTTTATGCGCTGTGCTTCCTGGTTGGTTGACTTTTAACAACTTCTGAGTCAGCTCTTTCCTTCTGGTCTTGGAGGCTGTCCCCAGGGACTCTGTGTCCCACCAGGTCCATGGGAGCCCGAGAAGCCCAGCGAATACTAAGTGACCACATCTTGCTGGGACATTTGTCACAGGAAAATCTGAAGGAGTGATGTGATCAGGAAGTGAATGAGTTGTTTTCCTTTATTTGGCCAAGTATGTACAGAGTGTTGATTTCCCCAAAGTAAAAAGCTCCTAAATGTCCTTAGGATTGTCCAAATATAAAGAAATACCTGGTTCCTAGTGTGAATATTTCACTCTATCATTAAAAAGTAAAACCTCTACCTCAAGGAGAGAGAGAAAGAGACAGACAGACAGTGAACACCCCTGGAAATAAGTAGACTTCTTTAGCTTGTACCAGATTCTTAGAAATCTGGAAAGTGTGAGTAGTCAGGAAGGACCCTTGTCTTGAGGCAGAATCGTCCCACATGAATACCTCTAGTCAAAATAGACTCAATTCTGTTTCTTTTGAGTCTTCAAAGGAGGGAATTTCATGGTAATCTTTATTGGAAATATTCCCCTCTCCCTAGGCTGCATCTCACCCTCCCTCATCTCTGAGCTCTTGCATAAACTAACTGGTCTTGCATTTCCCTCCTCCACCTGCTCATGGCCATTGTCTGTGAGAACCTAGTGTTATTGGCCCCATTGGATGTCATCTAGTTAAGAGTCAGCTACTGGTCAGCATCCAGACAGCTGCCAGATGTACCAAGTGGCCACGACTGGGGGTGTTTTCCATTTGTGACAAGATGGCCTCTGTCTTTTGTGCATTTGATCCCCATGATCAACCATTGTGCAGATAGCTAATGTTCTCTTTCAGACAGTGGTTGTTCAAAGACTGTGTATGTTTCCCACCAGCACACATGTTTGTGACCTCAGCTGTGAGGGCTGAAGATGAAAATGTTACAGATTTCAGGGGCACTTTCTAGAGAGTTGTGTTTGCACAAAATTCAAGCTTGGTGTAAATTAGTATGAATTGCATTGTGAGCGTCTTGTCTCCTAAAATACTTGGAACTCCAGTTTTTGTAAAATGAGATGTGTTCTTTGTTTTGGTGTCCATATCCAGGAATTTTGTATTCTTTTAGAAATGAAATTTCATAGTTGCTACTAATTGATTTAGGTACAATAGTAAGAAATAGGAACATGAATTCCTTTCATTAGCTTTTTGGAGATGGGTGTTCAAGTAACTACAATCTCACAGATGTCAAAATATTCAAGATCACCTGATTATGTAAATCTTTACGTACCTTAGAAATCTGACATTTTGGGCTGTGATTCAGAAGCAAAGTGAACATTGAAAGAAAACATCACTGTTTTCAGAAACTAAACAATAATTTATTTTTCTTGGAATAATCCATATTATTCTAATAGAAGCCTCCTGTGTCTCTTACTTATGTCTTTATCTATAAACATCTGTCCATAGAACATTCTCATTTATATCTCTAGTACATTTTTTTCCTGCTTTCTCTCATTTTTTCCATAAATTTGGGTGTACTTTTAGAATGTCCAAAGGAGTTTATCCAGGTACTTCATGGATATACAAAAAAAGTCACTGACTTCTTACCTACTATAAGTTTGCATATACTTATGTTGTCTATTTTAAATTGGGTTATACATTCTTAAGTTCTGTTAGCTATAGAAAAAATATTTGCAATGTGTTTGTAGGCAAAATAAAATCTCTTAAGATTTGCCTATTAGATTTTTCCTACAGCTTCAGTGTGATATAATGTATGTATGATCACATCTTTTTAAACAATGCAGTTTGTTGGTATTTGACATAGGTAAACACAGTGAAACCATCAGCACAGTAAGGAAGTAAACACACTCATCACTCCCAAAAGTTTGCCCCTGCTCCTTTGTAATCCCTCTGTGCTCCTTCTCCTCCATGGGAGGCAGTTGAGAGGTGTGTTTACCTCCTGGAGGCTGGATGAGGGTTTGTAAGTTGATACTTTGTGACAGATACATTGTAACATCTTTGAGACTTCCTCATTATCTCATGTTATTTCAGCTCCTCCACATTTTGCTTGACCATTTCATTCCTGGCCCTGATGGTGCTGGAATTTGGTGGAAGTTTATTATTACCGCCTCCCTGGGTATTTGTGCACTTGTCATTTACCTCTGGAGATCCATCCTTGCTGTAAGTATGCTAAAGAACCTTAAAGATATACTTGTAATCACGAGTAAATAGAAAATTTTATAGTCACTGGACCTTTTTTTTTTGTAATTTTATTATATTATGTTAGTCACCATACAGTACATCATTAGTTTTTGATGTGGTGATCCACGATCCATTGTTTTCTTATAACACCCAGTGCTCCATGCAGTACGTGCCCTTCTTAATACCCATCACTGGGCTAACCAAACCCCCCTCCCCCTTCCCCTCTAAAACCCTGTTTGTTTCTCAGAGTCTATAGTCTCTCATGGTTCATATCTCCCTCCAATTCCCCGCCCCTCATTTTTCCCTTACTTCTCCTAGTGTCCTCCATGCTATTTCTTATGTTCCACAAATAAGTGAAACCAAATGATAATTGACTTTCTCTGCTTGACTTATTTCACTTAGCATCATCTCCTCCAGTCCCATCCATGTTGATGGAAAAGTTGGGTATTCATCCTTTCTGATGGCTGAGTAATATTCCATTGTATATATGGACCACATCTTCTTTATCCATTCTTCTGTTGAAGGGCATCTCGGCTCTGTCCACAGTTTGGATATTGCGGACATTTGGATATTGCGGACAATGAACATTGGGGTGCATATGGCCCTTCTTTTCACTACATCTGTGTCTTTGGGGTAAATACCCAGTAGTGCAATTGCTGGGTCATAGGGTAGCTCTATTTTTAACTTTCTTTTTTTTTTTTTAAAGATTTTATTTATTTATTTGAGAGAGAGAGAATGAGAGATAGAGAGCACGAGAGGGAAGAGGGTCAGAGGTAAGCAGACTCCCTGCTGAGCAGGGAGCCCGATGCGGAACTCGATCCCGGGACTCCAGGATCATGACCTGAGCTGAAGGCAGTCGCTTAACCAACTGAGCCACCCAGGCGCCCTATTTTTAACTTTCTGAGGCACCTCCACACTGTTTTCCAAAGTGGCTGTACCAACTTGCATTCCCACCAACAGTGTAAGAGGGTTCCCCTTTCTCCACAACCTCTCGAACATTTGTTGTTTCTTGCCTTGTCAATTTTTGCCATTCTAACTAGTATAAGGTAGTATCACAATGTGGTTTTGATTTGAATTTCCCTTATGGCTAATGATGATGAACATTTTTTCATGTATCTGTTAGCCATTTGTATGTTTTCTTTGGAGAAGTGTCTGTTCCTATCTTCTGCCCATTTTTTGACTTGATTATTTGTCTTTTGGGTGTTGAGTTTGAGAAGCTCTTTATAGATCTTGGATACCAGCCCTTTATCTGTAGTGTCGTTAGCAAATATCTTCTCCCATTCTGTGGGTTGCCTCTTTGTTTTGTTGACTGTTTCCTTTGCTGTGCAGAAACTTTTTATCTTGATGAAGTCCCAAAAATTCATTTTTGCTTTTGTTTCAGTAGCTTTTGGAGATGTATCTTGAAAGAAGTTGCTGTGGGCGATGTCAAAGAGGTTACTGCCTATGTTCTCCTCCAGGATTTTGATGGATTCCTGTCTCACACTGAGGTCTTTCATCCACTTTGAGTTTATCTTTGTGAATGGTGTTAGAGAATGGTCCAGTTTCATTCTTCTGCATGTGGCTGTCCAATTTGCCCAGCACCATTTATTGAAGAGACCGTCTTTTTTCCATTGCATGTTTTTTCCTGCTTTGTCAAAGATTATTTGACCATAGAGTTGAGGGTCCATATCTGGGTTCTCTATTCTGTTCCATTGGTCTATATGTCTGTTTTTATGCCAGTACCATGTTGTCTTGATGATCACAGCTTTGTAATATAGCTTGAAATCAGGCAACGTGATGCCCCTAGCTTTGTTTTTCTTTTTCAACATTTCCTTGGGGATTTGGGGTCTTTTCTGATTCCATACAAATTTTAGGATTGTTTGTTCCCGCACTTTGAAAAATGTCATTGGAATTTTGATTGGGATGACATTGAAGGTATAGATGGCTCTGGGTAGCATAGACATTTTAACGATGTTTATTCTTCCGATCCATGAGCATGGAATATTTTTCCATCTTTTTGTGTCTTCTTCAATTTCTTTAATGAGTGTTCTGTAGTTCCTAGAGTATAGATCCTTTATCTCTTTGGTTAGGTTTATTCTGACCTATCTTATGGTTTTTGGTGCTATTGTAAATGGAATCGTTTCTTTAATTTCTCTTTCTACAGTTGTGTTGTTAGTGTATAAGAAAGCAACTGATTTTTGTGCATTGATTTTGTATCCTGCCACATTACTGAATTGCTGTATGAGTTCTAGTAATTTGGGGTTGGAGTCTTCTGGGTTTTCCACATAAAGTATCATGTCGTCTGCGAAGAGAGAGAGTTTGATTTCTTCTTTGCGAATTTGAATACCTTTTATTTCTTTTTGTTGTCTGATTGCTGTTGCTAGGACTTCTAGTACTATGTTGAACAATAGTGGTGAGAGTGGGCATCCTTGACGTGTTCCTGATCTTAAGGGAAAGGCTTTCAGCTTTTCCCCATTGAGGATGATATTCGCTGTGGGTTTTTCATAGATGGATTTTATGAACTTGAGGAATGTTCCCTCTATCCCTAAACTCTGAAGAGTTTTAATCAGGAAAAGATGTTGTATTTTGTCAAATGCTTTTTCTGCATCAATTGAGAGGACCATATGGTTCTTCTCCCTCCTCTTATTAATGTGTTTTATCACATTGATTGATTTGCGAATGTTGAACCACGCTTGCATCCCGGGGATAAATCCCACTTGGTCGTGGTGGATGATCCTTTTAATGTATTGTTGGATCCTATTAGCTAGGATTTTGATGAATCCATATTCATCAGGGATGTCAGTCTGAAATTCTCCTTTAGGATGGGGTCTTTGCCTGGTTTGGGGATGAAGGTAATGCTGACCTCATAGAATGAGTTTGGAAGTTTTCTTTCTGTTTTCTATTTTTTGAAACAGCTTCAGTAGAATAGGTATTATTTCTTCTTTGAATGTTTATGGTAGAATTCCCCAGGGCCCTGGACTCTTGTTTTTTGGGAGGTTTTTGATCACTGCTTCAATCTCGTTGCTGGTTATTGGCTTATTCATGTTGTCAATTTCTTCCTGTTTCAGTCTTAGATGATCTGTCCATTGCTGAGAGTGGAGTATTGAGGTCTCCTACAATTAACGTATTGTTATCAATATGACTCTTTATTTTGGTTAACAGTTGGCTTATGTAGACGGTTGCCCCCATGTTGGGGGCATAGATATTTACAATTGTTAGATCTTCTTGTTGGATAGACCCTTTAAGAATGATATAGTGTCCTTCTGTGTCTCTAACTACAGACTTTAGTTTAAAATCTACTTAGTCTGATATAAGAATTGCTACCCCAGCTTTCTTTTGAGGTCCGCTGGCATGGAAGATGGATCTCCATCCCTTCACTTTCAGTCTGGATGTATCTTTAGGTTCAAAATCAGTCTCTTGTAGGCAGCATATGGATGGGTCCTGTCTTTTTATCCAATCTGCAACCCTGTGCCGTTTTAAGGGAGCATTTAGGCCATTCACGTTGAGAGTGATTATTGAAAGATATGAATTAATTGTCATCATGTTGCCTGTGAAGACGTTGTTTTTATAGACTGTCCCTGTCAATCTCTGTTGTATATCACTCTTGGGGTCTTTCTCCTTTTATAGAACCCCCCTTAATATTTCTTGCAGATCGGGCTTAGTGGTCACATATTCTTTCAGTTTCTGTTGGTCGTGGAAGCTCTGCATCTGTCCATCCATTCTAAATGACAGCCTTGCCAGATAAAGTATTCTTGGCTGCATGTTCTTCTCATTTAGTACCCTGAATATGTCTTGCCAGGCCTTTCTGGCTTGCCAGGTCTCTGTGGATAGGTCTGACGTTATTCTGATGTTCCTCCCTCTGTACCTAAGGAATCTC
>NW_027397607.1:0-21945 GCF_003265705.2 Callorhinus ursinus
GGTCTGACGTTATTCTGATGTTCCTCCCTCTGTACCTAAGGAATCTCCTCCCCCTAACTGCCCTTAAGATGGTTTCCTTGGTTCTAAGATTTGCGAGTTTTACTATTACATCCTGGGCTGTTGGCTTGTTTTCCTTGATCTTGGGAGGGGTCCTCTCTGCCTGTAGGATGCGAATATTTGTTTCATTCCCCAGATTAGGGAAGTTCTCAGCTACGATTTGCTCAAATATATCTTCTAGTCCTCTCTCTCTCTCTCTCTCCACTCCCTCTGGGATTCCAATTATCTGACATTGGAACTCTTCATGGTGTCATTTATTTCTCTGATTCCATTTTCATGGATTCTGAGTTGTTTTTCCCTGGCCTCCTCTTTTCCCTTTTTATCTATTATATTGTCTTCCAGGACGCTTATTCGTTCTTCTGCCTCAGTTACCCTAGCTGTTAGATTATCTAGATTGGATTGGATCTCAGTGATAGCATTTTTACGTTCTGCCAATTCAGCTTTCATTTCTGCCCTTAGAGACTCTGTGTTGCCATTAATTGATTTCTCCATTCTAGCTATTGTCTTCACAATCAGTAGCCTGAATTCTATCTCCCACATCTTGGTTATATCTGCATGCATTTGTAAATCTGCAGCATAAGTCATAATCTCTGAGTCTTTTCTATTTTGGGGGCTCCTCCTCTTAGTCATTCTGTTGATGGGTGTTTGAGGGAATGTATAGGTCCAAATTATTGACCAGAACCCAAGCAAGATGCACCTGTTTTCTTGGGACCTTAGGGTTGCTGGCCTCTTGTTTTCCCAGCCTGTCTTCTGGGAGAGGGGCCTGAGAGCTGTTACTTAGTCAACCCTGTTTGGGCAGAGTTGCCCTGCCCCCCTGTGGTGGGGGATGGACTCAGTGGGAACCAGTTTTTTGGGGGCTTTTGTTCTCTGGTGGCTTTCCCTGGAGGCTTTCCATGTCTCTTCAGTGAATCAAAGCAGAAGAGACCGTTTCCAACCCTCTGCCTCAGAGCAGAGAGATCGCAGTCTGTTCTTCAGTGAGCTCTCCAGGCCACACTGTCTCCGTTTCTGTCCGTGCTGCAATAAACTGCAGCGTCCTGGGTTGTGCGCCCTTCTGCAGTGCTCCCAGTCCTGCCTCCAGGTTGGGGCACGTCTCTGCCCTTTGTGCTTCTAAAACCACCAGCTGCCCCCAGTTCACCCGTGCAACCCTGCTGCTCCGGGTTTCTGCCCTGGGGGCTGCCCTAAAGTCCTTTTTCAGGTGCTACCGGTCTGCGAGTCTGTGCCCCATCCCCAGCGCGTGAGGCTGTCGCTCACCGGCGGTGTAGGATCCCCACGGCCAGGCTCCCTCCCGCTGCTGTTTATCCTGATATCTGCCCATAGAATCACGCTCTCCGCTTTGTACCTCGAAACCAACTGCCCAGGATATTGTTTGTAGAGATCCAGATCTTCTTACATCTCAGGCTGATTTCGTGGGTGCTCAGAGTGGTATGGTAGATATCCAGCTCAATTCTGGGGATCAGTTGGAATAGGGTCCCCTACTCCTCCATCTTTTCTTCCTCTATCTAAGTTGCAAATATTTTCACTCAGTTCCTCATTTGTAATATCTGACCCCCATTAACCAGCCTGGAGCTAATTTCTCAAGAAGGGCTGCTTATTCACACAAGAAAACATGGACAGAAGTAAATGGAATTCCTGTTTTTTGGATGTCAGGCACTGTTTTGAGAGCTTTGTGAACATTTTCTCATTTGCAGCTTATGAAATATCTTTGAATATTATTTCTTACCTGAAACCCATATGGCTAACGTGTTTTAGAATTCATTGTTTTTCAGTTTTTATAAAGTGATACGGTATATAGATCTATGCTACTCTCCTAGCAGGACATGGAGCTGCATCTTGAAATCCTACTAATAAATATTTCTGCATTGAAATATATGAATATTCCTACTGATTAGGATAAATAAATACTATAGGGAGTTTCACTTCCTGATAGATTAGGTTATGCAGCCAAATGAGATATGAAAAGCACTTTTATTTTTCAGAGCTTCTCAGATTTTGGAATGCTGGATAAGAGATGTTGGAGCTCTATCATCTTTACATTATAGGCAAAGGAAAGAAGTTTTGGTGTTTGTTTTTTAAACCAAATACATCCTCTGACTTTCACCCTGCTTTTTCTCTTTGTTTTGTAAGGAAGGGAGGAGGGAGAAAGCTGGAGAGCTTGAGGATTCAAGTGAGTACCATGAAAACCGTGGTGTCTCTCCACTTCTCTTCTCTCCACCTCCCTGCAGGCAGGGTGAGAATGAGATGTGCAGCCCCTCTGGTAGCCTAATATTCTTTATAACCAGTATTTAACCAATATTCTTTATATGCTTGTTCAATATCTGTTTGGAGGAACGGCTGTTTGCTGCATGGGGGAAGGATGAAAAAGAAAGATATAGGTGACAGTGTGCAGCCTCATCCCCAGAGTTCCAAGCAAAGCAGCTCTGCCCCCAAACTTGCATGCCTCTCTCAGTCAGAAGGAAAGCTCTGCAGTTGGTCTGATCTACTTTCCTAAGGTGGGTGGTTAGCAACCACCTCCTTTCACTCATGTGTCTTTTATGGGATTATTACATAGTATACCAAATTACTTCCAGCCACACACTCTCAGTCTCTCTGAGAGGAATTATGATACTACGCATTTTTTTGTCTTATTACTTTTCTGGTTCCCTTAACAGACTATGCCCCAAAGCAATATGCTGAAGGCCCTGGTCTGTAATGAAATATTTTGCCAAAAGTGCTTGTTTTGCTTCATTATCTCCACTTATCTAGTGAATAGGGCCTCCTTCTGTACTGTGGAGTTTTGTTTTTTTTTAAGATTTTATTTATTTATATGACAGAGAGAGACACAGTGAGAGAGGGAACACAAGCAGGGGTAGCGGGAGAGGGAGAAGCAGGCTTCCCGCTGAGCAGGGAACCTGATATGGGGCTCGATCCCAGGATCCTGGGATCATGACCTGAGCCAAAGGCAGATGCTTAACGACTCAGCCACCCAGGGGACCCTGTACTGTGGAGTTTTATGGTTTTTATATTCTGGTTTTTCATGACCTATCTCGTTTTTCCATCAAAACCAAACTATCCTGTCTCCTTGTGCCTCAGGGCACTACTGAAAATCTAGTAAGTGATTTCTAGTATAGAGGAAAGACTGGATATGTGATCCATTCCTCCCACAGTTTTGATCTTTGTGATAATACCTTAACTCAAAAGTGCTGTAATGGCAAGCAGGTATTATAGGCCATAGCATGTAGGTGGAAGGACTGCAAATTGAGGACTTTTAATTTCATCATCAGCACACCACCCTATGCTCAGTCTCAGTCAGCTAGGTGTCTAGCTCTTGATTTAATTTTGGCTCAGGTCATGATCTCATAGTTGTTGAATTGAGCCCTGTGTCAGTGTCAGACTCCACATGCAGCAGGGAATCTGCTTGAGATTCTGTCTCTTCCTCTGCCTTCTCCACTTCCTCCCCTTCCCCCATCTCATGCACTCTCTCTTTTGCTCTCTCTCTCTAATAAATAAATAAACCTTTAAAAAAAGGAGTCAGAAAAAGATAAACATTCAGATTTTAAAATGGGAAAAGGACAGTAAACATAAAAACTTCAATCTTACTAGCAATCAAAGGACAAATAAGATTAACATGAAAGATTTTTCACTTTTCACATTGGCAAAGATTTAAAACCTGACAATATCCAATGTTACTTGCTCCTTTACTGTCTGAAAGGGTTTTTGTAAGTTTTGTGTTATTTCTTCCATAAATGTTTGATAGGATTTACCAGTAAAACCACTTGGGTCTGGGGCTTTCTTTCTGGTAAGGTTGTTAATAATTATTTCATTTATTAAAATAGATATTGAATCATTCAGATTTTTGTTTTGTTTTGTGTGGTAAATTATATTTTTGAGACATCTTTCCATTTCCTCTACATTGTTGAATTTGTTGAAATAAAACTGTTCATAGTATTTTCTTGTTATTTTTTTTAAGATTTATTTATGTATTTTAGAGAGAGAATGTGAGAGACCGGTAGAGGGGTAGAGGGAGAGGGAGAGAGAGAATCTCAAGCAGGTTCCCCACTGAGTGCAGAGCCCAACATGGGGCTCAATCCCGCGATCCTGAGATCATGACCTGAGCCAAAACTGGCTAAGGCCAACACTTAGTCAACTGAGCCACCCAGGCACCTCTATCTTTTTAATATGTGTAAGCTCTGTAGCGATATCTCCTTTTTTATTTCTGACATTGGCACACAAAAATTTTATGTTAAAGGATGATCATCCAAGTGTTTTGTAAAGTAAAAAATTAAAAAAAAACCAAACCTCCAACAATAAGGGATTAGTAAAGTAGAAAACTTTATCATCTTGACAGAATGAACTACTACATGTCCCTTAAAATTATCTGAAAACTATTATGAAATAATACTGCATACTTACCAGGATGACTAAAGTTTAAAAGATTCATAATCACAAGTGTTGAGGGTATGGAGCAAATAGAACTTTTAAAAAAAAATGTTTTTCTTTAAATTCCAGTTAACATACAGTATAATATTAGTTTCAGGTGTAGGATTTAGTGATTCAACAAACCAAACAACATCCAGTGCTCATCACAACAAATGTGCTTCTTAATCCCCATCACCTGTTTCACCCAACTCCCACCCACCTCCCCTCTGGCAACCATCAGTGTGTTCTCTATATTATAAGTCTCTTTCTTGGATTGCCTCTCTCTCTCTCTCTCTCTCTCTCTCTCTCTCTCTCTCTCTCTTTCCTTATGCTCATTTGTTTTGTTTCTTAAATTCCACATATGATTGAAATCATCTGATATTTGTCTTTCTCTGACTGACTTATTTTGCTTAGCATAATTATGCAAATGGAACTTTTATTCAGCTTCCACTGTGGTAGGAGTATAAATTGGGAATTAGAAAACTGTGGTAATATCTTAATCAAACTTAGAATATGCATACCTTATGATTCAGCATCTCCCCTCCTAGATCTATATCAATCATAAATCTTTGCATATATTCAGCAACCAACATGTAGAATAATATTCAAAGCACCTTTATTCATATTATCCCAGATTGGAATCAATACCATTCTCTCACCAAAAGTAGAGTGGATAAGTAAATTTTAGGTGTATTCATACAATGGGATTCTACATAGCAATGAAGAAGAATGAACTATTGATACAGATACAGACAATGACATGGATAAATCTCACAGACATTATTTTGAGAGAAAGAAGTCAGACACAAAAGTACAGACCGCATGACTCCATTTCTATAGTGAGCGGGCAAAATTAATCTATGGTTTCAGAAGTCAGAATAATATTACTGATGGAAAGAGAGGCTAAAAGTAAAACTTGAGACCAGTTAGAGGTAAAGAAAGGAAGTGCTTCATTCAGAGTTAACTCCAGTAGGGAATGCTCAGAGGAGAGACTTCCTGAGCAAAATTTAGTTGAGTTTTTTAAGTTGTGTCAAAACACTAGGAAAGCAAGTTTGTGACTTAGAGAGTGGGATGTTCAAATTGCTTGTCATATTTAACATTCCTGTGACTTTTGTGGTTGGCCAGTTCTGAATTGCGATGGCCCATGGAATTTGCTTGCAGTCATCTGTCACTCAGAATTTATTGCTCTTGGGATTTAATTGACTTTTCCCAATTCCTGAAACTGCTTTTAGGTACAGAAATTTACTTCTAAGTTCATAAAAGGAGGAGTTCAGTTTTCACAGAGGCATGAGGACATGAGGGAGCCTATTAGGGTGCTGGGAATATCTTATGTCCTAATCTAAATGTGATTACATTTATATTCATACAGGTGCATAAACATGTAAACATTCATTGGGCTGTTCATGTAAGATTTGTGTACTTACTGAATGTATGTTTTACTTAATTAAAAAATTTTAAGTGGTATTATATAAGTATGCATTATTGCACAGAAAAACTTTTATATTGCTGAATGAAAAAGACAAGTTATGCTAGAACATTTCTCCTTGAACTCACTTCTACTAAAAAAGTGTTTCTGTATATGAAGAAAGAAGACTGGAAGAATATACACCAAAATATGAGATGGTGAATGACTCTTATTTTTTTATTTTTGTTTGTTCACATTTTCTAAACTTTCTATAATGCTTATGTATCTGAGGTAGTCCAGAGCCCTCCCCAGACCACTACAGCCCCAGGCTCAATAGCAGTAACCACAAGCCTTTACCATCTCTGACCCCAACACATCTGGGACATCATCAGCTCTACCAGTCCACCAGAGGTAACCATCTTCATCCATGATCCCTCTGTCCCCTGTGAGGTAAGCCATGTGGACTCTTGCTGAAGCATATTCCTCCCAGCTCACCTGAGAGAAGAACAAATTCAGAAACCTAAATTTACATAACTTCCACAATCATTTAATGGTATGAGCTGAGGACTGTGCTAGCCCTGAAGGGAGAAAGAGAAAAATAACACAAAATCTGCACTCTCCAGGTGCTTCCCAGAGAGAAAACACACATAGATCTTTGTTGGTGACTTCTGTTAGCATCAGGTCTTTTTTTTTTTCCTCCCATCTGGAAACAGGAATAGGATGGTAGTTTACCCAGAGGTTTTTTTCTGAGGCTGAAATGATGCAATGCAAGCATAGCATTTAGCATAGGGCCAGTTGCAGTGTGTGCAAGGGACGCTGGCTTCTAATTTCTTAGGCTCATCATCCATCAAACACAATCACTGCTCTTAAATTGTGCCTTTAATTTCAACACTGTCCATGGCTTTCTATCAGAAGGTGACTTTGGATTTATGTTCTTACACCAGAGACA
The DNA here is from genome assembly GCF_003265705.2 of Callorhinus ursinus. Lineage (NCBI taxonomy): Eukaryota > Metazoa > Chordata > Mammalia > Carnivora > Otariidae > Callorhinus > Callorhinus ursinus. Next base: position 6,807 of record NW_027397607.1, read on the forward strand.
CAATAGAGTGATTAGTACAAATACCCCTTAGCACAGACAACCTCATTTTGCTTGATCATTCTGTAGAGTATCCACATTCTTTTTTTAAAAAGATTTTAGGGGCGCCTGGGTGGCTCAGTCGTTAGGCGTCTGCCTTAGGCTCAGGTCCTTATCCCAGGGTCCTGGGATCAGCCCTGCATTGGGCTCCCTGCTCTGCGGGAAGCCTGCTTCTCCCTCTCCCACTCCCCCTGCTTGTGTTCCTGCTCTCACTTTCTCTCTCTCTGTCACATAAATAAATAAAATCTTTAAAAAAAAGATTTTACTTATTTGAGAGGAGAGAGAGAAAGAGAAAGAACGCAGGGAGAGAGCGCAGAGGGAGTTGGAGAACCCGACTCCCCACTGAGCAGAGTGCCTGGCATGGGGCTTGATCTCAGGACTCTGGGATCATGACCTGAGCTGAAGGGAGATGTCCAACCGACTGAGCCACCCAGTGCCCCAAATATCCAGATTCTAACAGCACTTGACTTGACTGCTATTGAAACCACAAGACCAGTTAGTCTAGGTTCTTGTATCTAAAAAAAAAAATCTGCTTATTAAAGTTCTAATGAATTTTGGTAAAACTCTGTGTAAGCAACTCATTCTCAAGTAGCACAATAATCCAAATAGGTGTATGAGATATCGGAATCTCTTATTTGGAATCTCTATATTATGAGGGAGAAAGATTTTTTTTTTTTGTATCAGTGTGTCTGAGTTATCTTGTCAAAATTTGAAAATACATTTGGTATCAATGTGTCTGAGTTGTCAAAGTTTGAAAATGCTTAAATTCTTTAAGCATTATCCCTTAAAGAAATTTTGTAATATTAGAACTTTAAAAAAAAAAGAAACAGAATCTTAATTATAGAGAACAAATGATTACCCGAGGGGAGGGGATGGGTGAAATAGGTGATGGGGATTAACGAATACACTTGTGATGAGCACCAAGTGTTGTATCAAAGTGTTGAATCATTGGGGGCACCTGGGTGGCTCAGTCAGTTAAGCAGTTGCAGCTCAGGTCATGATCCCAGGGTCATGGGATCAAGCCCTGCCTCAAGCTCCTTGCTCAGCAGGGAGTAGAAAAAAAATTACCTAGCCTTTAACTCAGAAATTTGGCTTTTGATAATTTTTAATAGGAAATAATTAAAATGGCATTTAAAGGGTTAACAAGGACACTCACTGAAAACGTATGTTTAATATAAAACATTGGAAATGAAGAAAATTTCCAATAATAGTGGATATGTTCAATAAATCATGATATTTCCTTTTGGTAGCATCCTGTGAAATTAATAAAATTTTTTGTTATATAGGGGCGCCTGGATGGCTCAGTTGTTAAGCGTCTGACTTTGGCTCAGGTCATGATCCCAGGGTCCTGGGATCGAGCCTCACATCGGGCTCCCTGCTCAGCGGGAGGCCTGCTTCTCCCTCTCCCACTCCCCCTGCTTGTGTGCCCTCTCTCACTGTGTATCTCTCTGTCAAATAAATAAATAAAATCTTTAAAAAATTTTTTCTGTTATATAAAAAGATTTACCTATATGTGAAAATCATAAGTAAAAAAGCAAGATTGATAGCCAGTAGGTAGAATGTAATTCCAATTTTATAAAATGATATATGTACATAGAAAAATAAGAGAAGGATATATATCCAAATGTTAACAGTGAGTAGTAATGGTGGGATTATGAGTGAAAAGAATTTTCTTTGGCCTTTTTTGTAGTTTTTCAAACTTTTCTATATATAACATAGAGTTTTATTATTAGAAAGGTTGAATAAATAATATATATATTTAAAAATAATTAAAAGGAGGCTTCCCTTTACAGAAAAAATGGAAATTTCTTTATAGAGGAATGCCACCTAATTAATATGTAAGGAATGACAGGTTGAAAAGCACCATTTTGCATCCTCCATTGTAATAAGTGATTCAGGAAAGAATCATTAATGCATGCTTAAAATCATTGGGTGAAAGTTGATTGGAGAATAAGATATTCACAGAGTCTCAAATCATTACCCCACAGATTACTTATTAATTATAAAGGAGAAAATGTACCTTTACAATGGAGAGAAATGGTAGTACTTTGTTAACCAAAGGACCAAAATTAATAGCTCCCAAAGCAGGACAACACAGTGTTTCCCCCAAGATGAGGAAATGAGAAATATGCATTATCATCTATGTAGTATTTTTGTCCATAGTCAAATTCATGAACTACACAGACAAGAAAAGAATCCTGAAAGCAACAAGGGAACAAAGGTCCTTAACCTACAAAGGAAGAGAGATCAAATTCACAAGGGATCTGTCCATAGAGACTTCACAGGCCAGAAAGGGTGGAGGGAGGGCCGGGGGGTGTGCATGTGCATTTACACTGTGTGGCCACCAGAGAGCAGTGTGGCCTCAACCATGTGTGACAGAAAATGATGCTTGTGAATGTGGCTTGCAGCTGGGGCTGCTGTGGCCCATCTCCTAGTTACTGAGCTCTTCCTACCTGCAGGCTCATTTTCCCTCATTAATTAAGGACGCTGAGACCCTTTTTTTTACAGAGAAAGAAACAAGCATAAGGACATTAAATAAGTTGCCTGATCACAAAGCTGTTAAGTGGTGGAGCCAGAATGAGAATCTGAGCAGTCTGGCTCCAGAGCAAGCATTCATTGATTCACTGTGTGCTGAGCACCTACTATGGACAAGGCCCTGTGCCCTGTAGAAGCGACATGAATAATAGGAACATAGTTAATGACCACCATTGATTTAATGCCCACAGAACTCTACCTACAATAATAGTGAAAAGGGTGATGATAATGCTAGGAATAAAAACCAGTTTAAACGAGCTTCGTGGTTTATATGACTGATCTCAATGAATCTTGACAGCCATGCCCTGAGGAATGAAGCCGTGCTGTCCCCACATCAGAGAAGGACATGGAGGCTGAGAGAGGTGAAGTAATTTTCCAAGGCAGAGAGTAGAAATTGGAAGTATGGACACTATTCCTGTTTTTTTCCAGAGACTCCACTGTCAACTTGTTTTTCCATTTACTTAATACACATTTACTTTTTAGACTATGCACTTGGTTGCCACTCCCCCTGAGCCTCCACTCTGGTTCTGCACTGCAGGTGGTGAAGGCATTTATTGTCCTGACTGTGGAATTCATCTCCCATGATGGGGACCAGCTCATGGAGGAGCTGCAGCAGCATGTGAAGTCAGTGACAGCCCCGCATAAGTACCCCAGGAAGGTGAGTGAGGGCAGAGGGATGGGATCTGGTCCCCTCCAGTGGGCCCTGGGCTCTGCTGCCCCAAATCCTGTAGGGTGGCTGGGGTGAAGCTTATGTAGCCCATGGAATGAGCATTTTTCTCTACTGAGGAAGCATTCAAATTAGGGATTTTGGGGGGCTCCAACTCAATCAGAGAGAACCTCTATCCTGTGTCAGAAAACAAAAAGGAATTCGTGGCTGGCAAGTCAACCTACAGAAAAAAATCAGACAAGTGCCTAGAAATATCCAAGAAGTTTATTTGTAATCTTTCTTAAAAAAAAAAAAAAAGATTTATTTATTTATTTTTGAGAGAGAGGATGGAAATAGAGGAAGAGGAAGAGAGAATCTTAGGTAGACTCTCCGATGAGCATGGAGCCTGACACGGGGCTTAATCTCATGACCCTGAGATCATGACTTGAGCCAAAATCAAGAGTTGGCTTAAGCAATGAGCCACCCAGGGACCCCTGAAGTCTATCTGTCATCTTTCAAAATTTGAAGAAGAAATTCAAATCAACAGATGCCACACTTTTTTTTAAAGCATTAGTTATAGTAAGGAATACATTTTAACGTGCAACCCAATATCTATAGAGAGATACATAACAAAGGAAAGTTAACAATTAGCCTACATTATGATAGTTTTTATTCTACTTCATTTGTTTTCCATGCCATATGCAATTTATGAAAATGATCAACAATAGAGAAATGATTAAATTATTTGTGGTATTTAATATTATATAATTTAAAAAGTTGATGCAGACCTTTTATTTGTAACATGAAAATAGCACAATATCTTATTGAGAGAAAAAAAGCTGTGAATGAATATATATATTATCCTACTTGTTGAAAAACAAAGTTTGAAAGGATACATGTGCCAAAAATTTAACATGTCCTTCTTTTGTAATAATATGTTACTGCACCTTCTGAATGTTTACCTTCGAGACGTAAGGGTATACAGCTAATATTTATTGAACATTTACTATGTGTGCCGGGCACTGGACTCAAAGCTTTCCATGAATTATGATTTCATTTAATCCCCCCCAAACCTGAGATGGTATAACCATCCATTTGACAGAATGGAAACGGGAGGCTCAGAGACTCACAGCAACTTGCCTGAGGTTGGAGTGAAGAAAAGGGCAGAGCTGAACTCAAACCCACGTGTATCTGACGACAGAGTCCATGCTTCGCACGTAAGGCTCTGCTGCCGGCTAGAGAGTAGACTGGAGGATGCATGCCGGTTAGGATGGGCTGATGTTGCTGTGAGTAACTAGACGCCCCTCGTCTTAGTGGCTCCTACTAGGGAAGTATCATTTTTGCTCCTGCCACATGTCTGCACGGTCTTCCTGGGAGCAGGATAAAAGAGCACCCACCATAGGTAACTGCCAGGTGCTAGAGGAGATGGACAGAGGGGGTGCCAGACCCAGTTGTCCCAAGTGTTCTGTTCGAGGTGACACGCCTCACTCCCACTCACACCTCACTGGTCAGAGCACGTCACAGGGCTGCATCCAACTTCCCGGGTCAGGGGACACTCTGACATGCCTTCGTGGAGCCTACTGGGGCCACCACATGGTGCCAGCCCGTCTGGGGGACTGTGCAGGGGCAGAGGAGGAGTCTGGGGTGTTGGTAAGAAATGACAACAGGACTAAGTCGGGATGGGTTTGCTTTATCCTCGACCAGGTGGAATTTGTCTCAGAGCTGCCCCAAACCATCACTGGCAAGATTAAAAGAAGTGACCTTTGGAAAAAGGAGTTTGGTCAGATGTAATCAGCAAAACCCTCAGAAACCACTGTGTCTTCTTCGCCAAATCCCTGGCTATCCCAGTTTCCTCACTATGGGGAGGGCGAGGAGAGGAGTGCTGGACATTGATTTTAAGAGCATCAGGAGTGCCCACATTCCAGCATTTTTGTTCTTTTAAATTACTATCAGTTACTCTCCTGCTTCCAAGTCCCCAAGTGAGCGCTCAGTATGTGGCTGGGATAATAAACTGACATCAGCATCCAAGGGGACTTGTGTTCTGCTTTTATTCTGTGAATGAACTGGTGCTAAATGCTGTCCCTTCATGATTCTCCCCAAGGCCCATCGGAGAGGACTCTGGGGCCAGATTCTCCCTCCTGGTTCCAGGGGCCCTGGGTAACTCCTTTTGTCTGTTCAACAACCAGAACACAGAGGTCTGGGGAGGGACCCTTCCTTGGCTCCAGGTGTCCACCTCTGCTTGGCTTGCCCATGCCCTGCTGGAGGGTGAGGTCAGGGCCAGAGTTAGTGAGGTGGCTGGGGAAGCGGGAAGGGGCTGAGGCAGCCCAGCCTGGTGATTCCACTTGCCTGCCAGACCATTCCTCACCGCTCTATCCAGCATCCCATGGATCTGCTACCTCTGTATGCTGCTCCTTCCAGGTCCCAGCCTGCACCAGCTTAGGTGTGGGAGGAATCTGCCCTGTGGGGACCCAGGAATCCTGCAAGACTCCTCCAGCCCCTTTCCAGGGGTGTCCAATCCCCCATTCCTTCCATGGAGCCCAGGAGCTCCGTTCCCCAGCCCTCCGTAGGGTCCCCCAGTCACTCACCCTTCCCCAGGGCCCAGGAATCCCTCAGCCTCCCCAGGGACCTGGAGCTCTCCCCACACTTTATGAGGTCCTCCTGCCATCTGGAGCCTGAGAGATGATGTGTGCAAAGGGCAGGGCTTAGCACAGGCCTGAAACAGGAGGGACCTCTGGTTGTTACCAGTGTTGCCTTTAACAGCTGTGAGACGTGAGGCACTGGATCTGGGAAGACACTTGCCCCATGGAGACGATGATGCTAATGTCCATAGGTGCTCAGCATGTGGCTTCCTCTTGTCCTCAGCACAGTTATGGACACAGGCTTGGACGCCCCCAGCTCACTGAAGGAAACCAGCCCAGGGTCACACAGCTGGTAAGCAGCACAGCTGGATCTCAAACTCTAGGCTCCCGGCCCTGTTTCCAGGGGCCACGACGGGCTTCAAAGACGGGAGGCTGACACGGGCTTTGGGGACACTTCCTCACCTCCATGAGTGATCTCACCTGTTTGAGGCCCCGAAATTCTGTTCACTGCTTCTTCTTTCCCTACCCCCTGTTCCAGTTATAATCAGGGTGATCCTGGCCATCCTTCCTGGAATTCCCTAGTCCCCCTTATAGGCTGGGCCTCTCTCCCGTTCACTTTTGGGCTAGTCTGATCCACCCCTTCTGTGGCTGGTCTCTCCTTCTATAACCAGGACCACCCAACTCTGGGGCTCTTGAGGCAGACAGCAGCATCTAAACAGAATTTAATACAAATGTTTTGTTATCCTTGTTTTGTTTTTGTTTGCGTGTTTTTTATGATTTCTTTATATTTATGTTAAAGATATGGCTTTCCTATTTTAGCAGTGCTAGAATGGTTCCTGTTTACAAGAAATTTACACAATAAATGGTGGTTTGTAGAGCATTGATTTTCAGCTGCCTTGGGCCTGAATGAGTTGGGGAAACATTGTGTTAGTCCTAGAGAGAAACAGTTTAGGAAGTTCAGCTCAGGACAGGGCCCAAGAGAGATGATCACAGGGGGTTTGTCTAGTCACCTGGGTCCCTGGCCCTGCCCACCTGCTTGGCTCTCCCCGCCCAGCATGCCTGGAGCTGCAAGCTCTCTGGGTGTTGGCATGGATCCCCCAGGAGAGAAGTTGGTGAATGTTTTCTCTTAAAATGCTCTCATTCCTGGAGGTCCCGGGAGATCCCGTGAGTCAGCTTGGATTGTTTCCCTGTGAGACTCATGATGTAAAGCCCAAGCTAGTGTGTAGGAGGGTCACATAGATAAGTGACTGATCTAAAGCTGTTTGAGGTGTTAAAATGTCTCCATCAATTAGGGATGGTTTTGAGGCCATACAATCTTCTCACACTAATATCCCAGGATATTCCAGCCCAGAAGACATAATTTGATTACAATTTTATCAGCTCATTTCATTCAGTTCCAATGTAGCTCTTTTTCTTTTGGATTTCTTTACTCCTATTTCATTTAGAGAGGTACTTCTCAATTTCTAAATGTATGGGGATTTCTGGTTAGCTTTTTATCAGTGATTTCTAGCACATTATATTACCAAAACATACTCTGTGTGACTTCATTTCTTGGAAACATATTGAAATTTCCCTTCCCAAAATAAATCAGGTGAATTTTGTAACTGTATCCTATGTGCCTGAAGTTAATGTGTCCTCCACAATGGTATATGGATGTGGATGATATATGGAGACAGCTGTGGGATTCAGATGGTTTGCTATCAAGGTCTACATCTTATGGATGTTCTGTCTGCTTTGAGTCGCTGAGAGAGGGTTCTGTCTGCTTGTGTATTTGCTTGTTGTTGCAGTTCTGTCCTCCTTTGCTTTATATGTTGTTCAGCCAACAGCTGTAGGACAGGAGTTTGGAAAGGAAGGAGAGAGAACCCAGAAGAGGGAACAGGGACCTGGGCTGGAGGGAGCAGAAACAAGAAGGACGACCAAAGTTCCAGAGAGGACCTGTCATTGGGATGGCACATGGTGGGGCATCAGCAAGGAAGGGGTTTTTGAAAACGAGGTCACCTGTGGCATCCATGTTGATCTACTAGGGGCAAAGGCAGCTGATTGGTGGAGAGATTATAAAGGTTATGGGTTGCTAAGGAAATGTTCAGCCAGGGGAAGGCTTGGAGGAAGATGGATGCTCCTCCACTCCAACTGCTCCTGAGAGTCCACTTTACCTGCTAATGTGTCCTACTGACCTAGTGATTTACCAACTTGCTGACCTACTACCCTTTCTGAACCTCCCCTCGAGTACTTAATCTGACCCTGACCCCTTTTTCTCCTGAGAAACACCTTCCCCAATCCCACCCTCTATTTCTACCCTGCTCCCATCCCTCATTAAAACCCTGTCCCCTTCCCACCCCTCCCTACCCCACCCACCCCTCCCTCCACTCCACCCCCCATCTCCACCTCCTCCCCGTCACCCCAGCGCCCCTTGAAAGGACCAAGACATGAAGGTGCAGAGGATGTTGTTCTGGCTGCTCTTGCTCTGGTGTCCCGGTTCCCCAAACCCAAATGTGAGTAAACGTGGCACTTCACTGGTGTCTTCCATTGAAAGAGAGAGAGCACAGGTGTGGGGGGAAGGGCAGAGGGGGAGGGAGAGAGAGAAAACCCCAAGCCAGCAGTGCAGTGAGTCCAGAGCCTGAAGAGGGGCTCAGCCTTAGGACCATGGATCATGACTTGATCCAAAGCAAGGTGTCACTTAACTGACTGAGCCACCCGGTGACTCAAAGCTGCTGGTGATGTCTTCCTTCCTACCTGGGTTCTTTCACATGGTGGTTAAATAACAGCTTTTTCATGGTGTTCTTGGTGGGAACTTCAGAAGAACTGCAGTTCTTCCTGAAGAGCGAGCACCACAGGGCAGGTTTCTCGGTCAGCCTGAAGGGGTTGTGGCCACAGCTGTCCACATCAAGTTCTGGGTCCTGTCTATGCTGCTTGGTCCAAAAAGAGCAGCTCTGGCAGGATGGAAACCTGAACATACTAGGTTTATGGTGTCAAGAAGGAAGGATTTGAGAAGATAGAAAAGCCATTAAGCTCTTTGTCTTCAATAGGGGGCTTGTATGTTATGTACATTATATCTCATTAAAATTACTTTAAAAATGTCAGGAACTTGAATTTAATAGGAGCTGGCTCCTGGAAGCCCTGAAGTTTAGGGTCCATCTTCTATGTAGTTTGCTTTCCCATCAGCACATTGTTCATATTTGTGAAGTTTGGCAGCCCTGGGAACAGTGGTATCTTAAGCATTGGTGTTGGGACCAGAGTATTAAAAAGTGAAATGTCCTTTATGCGCTGTGCTTCCTGGTTGGTTGACTTTTAACAACTTCTGAGTCAGCTCTTTCCTTCTGGTCTTGGAGGCTGTCCCCAGGGACTCTGTGTCCCACCAGGTCCATGGGAGCCCGAGAAGCCCAGCGAATACTAAGTGACCACATCTTGCTGGGACATTTGTCACAGGAAAATCTGAAGGAGTGATGTGATCAGGAAGTGAATGAGTTGTTTTCCTTTATTTGGCCAAGTATGTACAGAGTGTTGATTTCCCCAAAGTAAAAAGCTCCTAAATGTCCTTAGGATTGTCCAAATATAAAGAAATACCTGGTTCCTAGTGTGAATATTTCACTCTATCATTAAAAAGTAAAACCTCTACCTCAAGGAGAGAGAGAAAGAGACAGACAGACAGTGAACACCCCTGGAAATAAGTAGACTTCTTTAGCTTGTACCAGATTCTTAGAAATCTGGAAAGTGTGAGTAGTCAGGAAGGACCCTTGTCTTGAGGCAGAATCGTCCCACATGAATACCTCTAGTCAAAATAGACTCAATTCTGTTTCTTTTGAGTCTTCAAAGGAGGGAATTTCATGGTAATCTTTATTGGAAATATTCCCCTCTCCCTAGGCTGCATCTCACCCTCCCTCATCTCTGAGCTCTTGCATAAACTAACTGGTCTTGCATTTCCCTCCTCCACCTGCTCATGGCCATTGTCTGTGAGAACCTAGTGTTATTGGCCCCATTGGATGTCATCTAGTTAAGAGTCAGCTACTGGTCAGCATCCAGACAGCTGCCAGATGTACCAAGTGGCCACGACTGGGGGTGTTTTCCATTTGTGACAAGATGGCCTCTGTCTTTTGTGCATTTGATCCCCATGATCAACCATTGTGCAGATAGCTAATGTTCTCTTTCAGACAGTGGTTGTTCAAAGACTGTGTATGTTTCCCACCAGCACACATGTTTGTGACCTCAGCTGTGAGGGCTGAAGATGAAAATGTTACAGATTTCAGGGGCACTTTCTAGAGAGTTGTGTTTGCACAAAATTCAAGCTTGGTGTAAATTAGTATGAATTGCATTGTGAGCGTCTTGTCTCCTAAAATACTTGGAACTCCAGTTTTTGTAAAATGAGATGTGTTCTTTGTTTTGCTGTCCATATCCAGGAATTTTGTATTCTTTTAGAAATGAAATTTCATAGTTGCTACTAATTGATTTAGGTACAATAGTAAGAAATAGGAACATGAATTCCTTTCATTAGCTTTTTGGAGATGGGTGTTCAAGTAACTACAATCTCACAGATGTCAAAATATTCAAGATCACCTGATTATGTAAATCTTTACGTACCTTAGAAATCTGACATTTTGGGCTGTGATTCAGAAGCAAAGTGAACATTGAAAGAAAACATCACTGTTTTCAGAAACTAAACAATAATTTATTTTTCTTGGAATAATCCATATTATTCTAATAGAAGCCTCCTGTGTCTCTTACTTATGTCTTTATCTATAAACATCTGTCCATAGAACATTCTCATTTATATCTCTAGTACATTTTTTTCCTGCTTTCTCTCATTTTTTCCATAAATTTGGGTGTACTTTTAGAATGTCCAAAGGAGTTTATCCAGGTACTTCATGGATATACAAAAAAAGTCACTGACTTCTTACCTACTATAAGTTTGCATATACTTATGTTGTCTATTTTAAATTGGGTTATACATTCTTAAGTTCTGTTAGCTATAGAAAAAATATTTGCAATGTGTTTGTAGGCAAAATAAAATCTCTTAAGATTTGCCTATTAGATTTTTCCTACAGCTTCAGTGTGATATAATGTATGTATGATCACATCTTTTTAAACAATGCAGTTTGTTGGTATTTGACATAGGTAAACACAGTGAAACCATCAGCACAGTAAGGAAGTAAACACACTCATCACTCCCAAAAGTTTGCCCCTGCTCCTTTGTAATCCCTCTGTGCTCCTTCTCCTCCATGAGGAGGCAGTTGAGAGGTGTGTTTACCTCCTGGAGGCTGGATGAGGGTTTGTAAGTTGATACTTTGTGACAGATACATTGTAACATCTTTGAGACTTCCTCATTATCTCATGTTATTTCAGCTCCTCCACATTTTGCTTGACCATTTCATTCCTGGCCCTGATGGTGCTGGAATTTGGTGGAAGTTTATTATTACCGCCTCCCTGGGTATTTGTGCACTTGTCATTTACCTCTGGAGATCCATCCTTGCTGTAAGTATGCTAAAGAACCTTAAAGATATACTTGTAATCACGAGTAAATAGAAAATTTTATAGTCACTGGACCTTTTTTTTTTGTAATTTTATTATATTATGTTAGTCACCATACAGTACATCATTAGTTTTTGATGTGGTGATCCACGATCCATTGTTTTCTTATAACACCCAGTGCTCCATGCAGTACGTGCCCTTCTTAATACCCATCACTGGGCTAACCAAACCCCCCTCCCCCTTCCCCTCTAAAACCCTGTTTGTTTCTCAGAGTCTATAGTCTCTCATGGTTCATATCTCCCTCCAATTCCCCGCCCCTCATTTTTCCCTTACTTCTCCTAGTGTCCTCCATGCTATTTCTTATGTTCCACAAATAAGTGAAACCAAATGATAATTGACTTTCTCTGCTTGACTTATTTCACTTAGCATCATCTCCTCCAGTCCCATCCATGTTGATGGAAAAGTTGGGTATTCATCCTTTCTGATGGCTGAGTAATATTCCATTGTATATATGGACCACATCTTCTTTATCCATTCTTCTGTTGAAGGGCATCTCGGCTCTGTCCACAGTTTGGATATTGCGGACATTTGGATATTGCGGACAATGAACATTGGGGTGCATATGGCCCTTCTTTTCACTACATCTGTGTCTTTGGGGTAAATACCCAGTAGTGCAATTGCTGGGTCATAGGGTAGCTCTATTTTTAACTTTCTTTTTTTTTTTTTAAAGATTTTATTTATTTATTTGAGAGAGAGAGAATGAGAGATAGAGAGCACGAGAGGGAAGAGGGTCAGAGGTAAGCAGACTCCCTGCTGAGCAGGGAGCCCGATGCGGAACTCGATCCCGGGACTCCAGGATCATGACCTGAGCTGAAGGCAGTCGCTTAACCAACTGAGCCACCCAGGCGCCCTATTTTTAACTTTCTGAGGCACCTCCACACTGTTTTCCAAAGTGGCTGTACCAACTTGCATTCCCACCAACAGTGTAAGAGGGTTCCCCTTTCTCCACAACCTCTCGAACATTTGTTGTTTCTTGCCTTGTCAATTTTTGCCATTCTAACTAGTATAAGGTAGTATCACAATGTGGTTTTGATTTGAATTTCCCTTATGGCTAATGATGATGAACATTTTTTCATGTATCTGTTAGCCATTTGTATGTTTTCTTTGGAGAAGTGTCTGTTCCTATCTTCTGCCCATTTTTTGACTTGATTATTTGTCTTTTGGGTGTTGAGTTTGAGAAGCTCTTTATAGATCTTGGATACCAGCCCTTTATCTGTAGTGTCGTTAGCAAATATCTTCTCCCATTCTGTGGGTTGCCTCTTTGTTTTGTTGACTGTTTCCTTTGCTGTGCAGAAACTTTTTATCTTGATGAAGTCCCAAAAATTCATTTTTGCTTTTGTTTCAGTAGCTTTTGGAGATGTATCTTGAAAGAAGTTGCTGTGGGCGATGTCAAAGAGGTTACTGCCTATGTTCTCCTCCAGGATTTTGATGGATTCCTGTCTCACACTGAGGTCTTTCATCCACTTTGAGTTTATCTTTGTGAATGGTGTTAGAGAATGGTCCAGTTTCATTCTTCTGCATGTGGCTGTCCAATTTGCCCAGCACCATTTATTGAAGAGACCGTCTTTTTTCCATTGCATGTTTTTTCCTGCTTTGTCAAAGATTATTTGACCATAGAGTTGAGGGTCCATATCTGGGTTCTCTATTCTGTTCCATTGGTCTATATGTCTGTTTTTATGCCAGTACCATGTTGTCTTGATGATCACAGCTTTGTAATATAGCTTGAAATCAGGCAACGTGATGCCCCTAGCTTTGTTTTTCTTTTTCAACATTTCCTTGGGGATTTGGGGTCTTTTCTGATTCCATACAAATTTTAGGATTGTTTGTTCCCGCACTTTGAAAAATGTCATTGGAATTTTGATTGGGATGGCATTGAAGGTATAGATGGCTCTGGGTAGCATAGACATTTTAACGATGTTTATTCTTCCGATCCATGAGCATGGAATATTTTTCCATCTTTTTGTGTCTTCTTCAATTTCTTTAATGAGTGTTCTGTAGTTCCTAGAGTATAGATCCTTTATCTCTTTGGTTAGGTTTATTCTGACCTATCTTATGGTTTTTGGTGCTATTGTAAATGGAATCGTTTCTTTAATTTCTCTTTCTACAGTTGTGTTGTTAGTGTATAAGAAAGCAACTGATTTTTGTGCATTGATTTTGTATCCTGCCACATTACTGAATTGCTGTATGAGTTCTAGTAATTTGGGGTTGGAGTCTTCTGGGTTTTCCACATAAAGTATCATGTCGTCTGCGAAGAGAGAGAGTTTGATTTCTTCTTTGCGAATTTGAATACCTTTTATTTCTTTTTGTTGTCTGATTGCTGTTGCTAGGACTTCTAGTACTATGTTGAACAATAGTGGTGAGAGTGGGCATCCTTGACGTGTTCCTGATCTTAAGGGAAAGGCTTTCAGCTTTTCCCCATTGAGGATGATATTCGCTGTGGGTTTTTCATAGATGGATTTTATGAACTTGAGGAATGTTCCCTCTATCCCTAAACTCTGAAGAGTTTTAATCAGGAAAAGATGTTGTATTTTGTCAAATGCTTTTTCTGCATCAATTGAGAGGACCATATGGTTCTTCTCCCTCCTCTTATTAATGTGTTTTATCACATTGATTGATTTGCGAATGTTGAACCACGCTTGCATCCCGGGGATAAATCCCACTTGGTCGTGGTGGATGATCCTTTTAATGTATTGTTGGATCCTATTAGCTAGGATTTTGATGAATCCATATTCATCAGGGATGTCAGTCTGAAATTCTCCTTTAGGATGGGGTCTTTGCCTGGTTTGGGGATGAAGGTAATGCTGACCTCATAGAATGAGTTTGGAAGTTTTCTTTCTGTTTTCTATTTTTTGAAACAGCTTCAGTAGAATAGGTATTATTTCTTCTTTGAATGTTTATGGTAGAATTCCCCAGGGCCCTGGACTCTTGTTTTTTGGGAGGTTTTTGATCACTGCTTCAATCTCGTTGCTGGTTATTGGCTTATTCATGTTGTCAATTTCTTCCTGTTTCAGTCTTAGATGATCTGTCCATTGCTGAGAGTGGAGTATTGAGGTCTCCTACAATTAACGTATTGTTATCAATATGACTCTTTATTTTGGTTAACAGTTGGCTTATGTAGACGGTTGCCCCCATGTTGGGGGCATAGATATTTACAATTGTTAGATCTTCTTGTTGGATAGACCCTTTAAGAATGATATAGTGTCCTTCTGTGTCTCTAACTACAGACTTTAGTTTAAAATCTACTTAGTCTGATATAAGAATTGCTACCCCAGCTTTCTTTTGAGGTCCGCTGGCATGGAAGATGGATCTCCATCCCTTCACTTTCAGTCTGGATGTATCTTTAGGTTCAAAATCAGTCTCTTGTAGGCAGCATATGGATGGGTCCTGTCTTTTTATCCAATCTGCAACCCTGTGCCGTTTTAAGGGAGCATTTAGGCCATTCACGTTGAGAGTGATTATTGAAAGATATGAATTAATTGTCATCATGTTGCCTGTGAAGACGTTGTTTTTATAGACTGTCCCTGTCAATCTCTGTTGTATATCACTCTTGGGGTCTTTCTCCTTTTATAGAACCCCCCTTAATATTTCTTGCAGATCGGGCTTAGTGGTCACATATTCTTTCAGTTTCTGTTGGTCGTGGAAGCTCTGCATCTGTCCATCCATTCTAAATGACAGCCTTGCCAGATAAAGTATTCTTGGCTGCATGTTCTTCTCATTTAGTACCCTGAATATGTCTTGCCAGGCCTTTCTGGCTTGCCAGGTCTCTGTGGATAGGTCTGACGTTATTCTGATGTTCCTCCCTCTGTACCTAAGGAATCTC
>NW_027397608.1:0-21949 GCF_003265705.2 Callorhinus ursinus
TAAAGATTTTGAACTAAAAATCATTTACTTCATGAAATGATCTTAATTTTGTCACTGTTCTTAGTATAATGGCATATTGGAGGGAACTAAATTATAATTTCAGTAACAGTAACTGTTACTGTTAAATAGCAGCTGTGTTTCTAAAAGTTATCACTGGTATACCCATATACTTTGAGATGGTATGAGTGTTGAATTGGACCAATATATAGCACTTTCATCTTTCTGTCCTATCAGAAAATGAGAGATTTCTACTCTAAGGCTAAATTTTCTCTTTATTTGCATAATAGTATAGTGGACACATTGTGAGCTTTGGCATTTAGACTGACTTAAATCCTGACTCTTCTCCTTACTGACGTGGGACTTCAGACATGTTTCTTGGTGTCTGCATCTGTAAAATGGGCTGGCAGTACTTATCTCGGTGTGGAGTTGCTGAGGGTCTTGTTTGTCTCACCTACCATATGAGATGCAGTAGGAGCAGCCACTCTTAGTAAGTGCTTAAATGTATTGGCTATGTGGAAGTTGATATGAAACATCAGGAAGATTTGTGTAGGATTATTTTTTACATATGATAGCAAAGCTACATATAAGATATTATTGTGGTGTCAACATAGCTTTATTTATTTACTTTTTGAAATAGGAACTGCCTTATCTTGTAACAGTATAAGTTGTAAAAAAATAGGTATTATGTTTAATAGGTAACTAGACTTCAAACTTTATTTTATATGATGATTAAATTATTAACTAAAAGTCTCACAATTTTGGGCTCTTTGTTAAATGAAGAGTTTTAGTATGGAGGAAATAAAAAATAGGTTCAGATTTTAAAGTAATTATACTCGTAATTAAATTGGCCCTACTACTTCCAACATTCATGAAACAATTTTATGGAAATAATCATTGTCAATTAGAGTCTCTTTTCCAAAACTTTTCTTGGGGGGGGACTTGAAAACTATCTACCCTTGGCTGGAATAAACTTTATTTGAAAGTAAAATTAATGTCTAATTTCATGCTGACTAGAGAGCTGCTTACCTGGTTATGGCACGTTATGGCACATGCCCACAGGTCCACAGGATGGCTGGAGTTTGGGCTATTAAAATCTGTTTGGCATTTAAACATATTTATTTGTCTATAAAATAATTTATTCAGCATGGTACAGTGTTAATCTTCTGATCTCTATGAAATGTTTGCCAGTGTATAGTTGAAACTTGGTATATTACTTTACCAACCCATTTATTTGGCCCATTTGTATGAGAAATAAATGTTGCATAAGCAGATAAATCAAAGGCGATTGGATTGTTTGATAGTTTTTTTTTTTTAAAGATTTTATTTATTTGACAGAGAGAGACAGCGAGAGCAGGAACACAAGCAGGGGGAGTGGGAGAGGGAGAGGAAGAAGCAGGCTTCCCGGTGAGCAGGGAGCCCGATGCGGGGCTCGATCCCAGGACTCTGGGATCGTGATCTGAGCCGAAGGCAGACGCTTAACAACTGAGCCACCTAGGCGCCCCTGATAGTTTTGACATTAGGGAATATTTTAGGTTGTGATATACCTACTTTTTTTAAAAACTGAAGTTATTAGCAGTTTCATTACTTACAAATTTACTGGTTTGCACATCTGGTAAGCAAAGGAAGTTCTTATCTAAAAAAGACAAGTTCTTACTGTTYTAGAATGATTGAATTTTAAAGCACTGAATTGTCAGAAGTATATATATGAATGTATGTTCTTTTAGTTATTAAAAATAAGATTAGCAGGCAAAAACTGAAAAAATAAGGCTATATCAACAGAAGAAAAAGTTAGAATTAAGTACTGAAATGACCAATTCTTAGAAAACATTTCCTGTTATCTTTTTTTTAGAACACAAAGAAGAAATTTGAAGTTGTTCAGAATGCTAGATTTAAATACTTGTATACTTTCATATTTTAGTTGGGATTACTTGATATTTAATGTTTCTCTTTACACATTAATTAATGAGTATTAATTTTTATTATAAGCGTGGGATTTTTTTTTTTAAACAGGCGTGGGAAGGGCTTAAAATTTTTTAAAGCTTTTTTGAGTTATCATAAAGATTTGTCTGATCTCATGATGACTTTTGTTTCCTTCTTAAATGCCCAGAATTAAGTTATACTTCTGATTTATTTTTTTTAGAAGAGATGTAATAAAGTACCTTACCTTGTAATAAGAACTTAGTGCATTAGATAGCTTAAAAGTACTGGATTCACTACTATGAATAACTTCTGAATAAGTGTTCTGAATGTTCCTCTTTTCTTTTTGCCGTTACCTTAGTTCAGGCTTCATCATTTTTTGCTTGGATTTATTTAAACCACTGTCCTACTGTTTTCTCTGCTTCCAGTTTCCTTCCTATACAATGTAATCTCCACACTGCCTTCCAGCATTGTTTTCTTAATGATATTGTGTAACTAACCTCCATAAAATCTTTTGATAGTTTTTAACTGCCAACAAAATGAAGTCTAAAATCTGTAACATTATATCTACAACTCTGGAAATTTGGCTTCCATCTGTCCTTTAGGCCACATTTTTCAGGAGGTTCCCCTATTCCCCAAGCTGTATCCCACTGACCTCCTCACCTTGCCCAGGACTTTCCAGGTGCTTTCATGGCCTCCTGTCTTCATGTGCTGTTCTGCCAGGAAGCCCTCTACTCACTTCCCAGTGGAATCTGTCTTTTAGTGCTACCTCCTGGTGCTCCTTAAGTCTTTCCGGTGGGCCTCCTTTGTGGTGACCTGCTTCCTCCCCCTGCAGTTAGGGATTGTAATTCTATTGTGATTGTTTGTAGGTGTGTCTTTTTCTCTTATTTACCATGGTATTCCCAAATATATATACTTAGCCTACTGCAGACAAAGCTTTTGTACAGGAAAAATAAAGCATAAAAGCTGAGTAGGTCTTAGGTTCCATTGGTTTGTCAGAGGAAGGATCTAAAAATGCATCAATGCTCCCCTTTCTGGAGGGGGCTGGTTATGGGTTCCTGCATAGTTATCTTTCAAGGTGTGTTATTTTTAGAATCATTTTAGAACCTCAACACAAATGAAGACATGAGAGTTTGCATTGTTTTAGTACAGCTTAGGCTTTTAGTCCAGAACCTCCAGGTTAAATTATAATGAGGCTCTTCACTAATGAAGTGAGTCTTTACAGGATCTTTACCATCCTTGGCTTGGTTTACAAAACCGTATCTCCCCCACCCCATCCTGGTTCTTTAGCTGGCTGTTAGGAATGAACCCCACAGTCACCACCGTGTTTGCCTGTTGGGTGAGACTGGTAGTTCTAGCTCTCTTGTTGTGCTAGAGCTCAGCCTGACTGTAGCCTGCCTGGCAGGATGTTGACCACCTGCCAGGATGTGAGGTCTTCCTTCTCCGGGCCATGCCTTTCAAGGGCCACGTGTTCAGCAGTGGAGCTTTCCTCTGTCCATAGTGCTCCATTCCCAGTTTCCTTCTCCGCCTGGCCTGTCAGTGGAGGACTAGCATGCCTCCTGGGTTGGAGTGCCTGAGAGGCAGGAAGACAGGTGCTAGTGTTTACTTGTGATAGAAATTGATGAAAAGTTAAACTTTGAAAATAGTGTTAATATTGTTAACCTAATGTCTTCTATGCCAAATCTGATTCTCACATAGAATTGGCACTAGCCTCTTTTTTCCCTGCAGCCAGGTATTATTGAAGGTTCATGCTTGCTTTGTATTTTATTGTTTTTAAACTGCTTTCATATATTTCATTTGATTTGTTAAATATCTGAGAAGTAACCAAGGCAAGTTATATTGCACATTTCTTATAGATAATGTCTTGAAGCCCAGGTTTCTTGGGAAACTTCCAGGACATGGTCCATGGCAAAGCTCGTAATAGACTCCGAAGAGTGTGTTTTCCCTGTGTTAGTATTTACTAATCAAATAGTTCTCAAACCTTCTAAAGATTAGAGAAGGGTTACTGCAGTGCAATTCTAAAAAGAGATCTCATACTATTTCTATTTTTAAAAAATCAATAAATGTATATTTTTTCCTTAAAAGAAAATATCTTGAGAGCTTGTGAATGTGTGTTTGGTGAGATTGCCAGGTTTTAGTGGAGATTCAGGGAGCATGCTCATGGTTCCAGTACTCCACTGATTGATCACTCAGGTGAACCCCACAAGCCACAGTAGTGGTTTTGAGCATTGTGTGTTTTCTTTTTTAAAAATTCTTAGTCATTTAGTGCTACAATGAATGATTGTTTAAATACCATGAATCTAAGGGGCACTGAGGTTTAAGTGCAATGTGGATAGAGAGCATACAACTAATAATGAGACAAATCATGATTCTGCAGACCCACCCAGTAAATCCTCACCGGGTTGTGATGAAGGTATTTGCCTCATTAAAAATTCTGTACTGCACATTAAGATGGCCCTGGAGCTTCAAAATTAATGCCAACCAGAGAAAATTGAATAATAATTTTATCTAATTTGGCTTTTTATGTATTAAAAATAGACAACTTGGGCCTGGAGTGTTATTTATTGAGGAACATTTGCAAATAACTGCTTGAAATCTTCTCTTACTTCAATATGTAGAAATAAAATATGAAGGTTATAAAAAATAGTTTTTTAAAAGTTAGAGACGTTAGAGTTTAAAAAAATACTGTAAGATGTAATACATAGAGAAAATTTAGTCTATATATTTTATACATAAGGCTTTGTTTAGGTCTGCTTATATGATGTTTGATGCCAACTCATGAATTTTTTTTTAAAGATTTTACTTATTTGTTTGACAGAGAGACACAGTGAGAGAGGGAACACAAACAGGGGGAGTGGGAGAGGGAGAAGCGGGCTTCCCGCTGAGCAGGGAGCCCGATGCAGGGCTCAATCCCAGAACCCTGCGATCATGACCTGAGCCGAAGGCAGATGCTTAACGACTGAGCCACCCAGGCACCCCAACTCATGAGTTTTCTTACATAGTTAGTTTAAAGGAAGTTAAATAGCATCTATCATTGTTAAATAGAACCAAGTCAAAAATTTAATTGTATAACCAAATCCCTGTATGATTAAATGCATAGATAAGTTCCAGGAAAGCAAGAAGATCTCCAAAGACCAAACTGAAAAGGCACCAAAAACATGAATAGTGAATAGGTGATGCCCTGGCTGCGTTGGTCAGGACAGCGAGGTGGTTATATGGTGACAGAGGATCCTAGGCGCATAGAGGCAAGGAGATGGAACTGAGGCCCCTCTGAAAACCTTCAGCAGAAGGGCCTCCTTGTTTAACACAGACACAGACACATACACACACACTCACGCCCTTTGCCCACTGATAGGGGAAGACTGTACTGTCAGCCTTCGTTCTGGGTAGAGAGTTACTGCACAGGCCTTTACCTCCTAGGAGCTGGGGTTCAGTATTTAACAACTGCTGGGAAATCCCAAGACAAGAAATTAGCATAAAAGTTGTTTCAAAGCATTATGCATCATTTTGTCATTTTAACCTAATGTGTAATACTTTTAAGTAAATTTTAGTTAAAAATGGTTTATATAAATATATAATTAAAGTTGGTTTTAGAAAGTTCATTTACTATAATTCAAGATTCATAATCCATATATGTTTTTGACCTGGTCCTATTTAACTATGACATGTGTTGTTTAATTGCCTTTAAATTAATTGTGTGAGAAAACTGAGGCCTGACAATAAATGTTACATAAGCAGGCCTAAATAAAACCTGGTTTCATTTTATCCTAGCTTGTGTACACTTTAAACTTATACTCTTTCTTAGTAATTTGATATTGGTTTAGTTTGTTAAGTGTTATCATCCCTCAAAGTCAAGAATGAATAATGTCGTCTCTTTTATTTTAGCTACCCTTTTCTGTGAGTTTTTACAAAGATCTAGTATTTTAATCTATGTAGTTAATTTTGTGAGGTGATTAAAAAGAATTAATCTAAATTATTTTTCTCTGTATTATTCAATTCTAAGGCAATTTATGTAAGAATATTACTCATCTATTATTTTAAATATTTTATTGTGTTCTAATCTTTTCTATATTTATCTATAATTTTTGGATTTTTTTGACTAGAAGCTTATAGCTCTTAGAATCACTGCTCTTTTCTTATTTCCCCCTTTTTTTTAAGTCTCTAATTTCTCTATAGATTTGATCCCATCTACTTTCTATCATTTAGGGATTTCTTAACATTATTAGTCTACTGATGGCAGTCTTGTCTTCTAGCATAGTTCATTCGGTTAATTCCTGTTGGCCATTTATTGTATGCTTGGTATTATTACAGCTGCTAGGGATGGTGCGGATTAATTGATTGATTGATTATTATATATTTTTCCTATCTTCTATGATAATCCATCATCTTGAACCAATCTCCCTGATTCCTCTTTTCTCTCTGCCTGTTAACTTTACTGGCCCTTGATCTGGAATACAGTGTTAATTTGCTAATTGTTAATTTGGGGACATTCTTGGGTCTTTTTCCAGATTGGGAGATTTTGTGGTCTCTGTTTGAATTGTCTCTGATTTTGTTAGCAAATATGGGGGTCCAGTCTTTTCTTTTGGCCTTTCCTCTTTAGCTTTGTAAACTGTTTTGGCCTCTCATGGCCTTACTGTTTAAAGAAGATCTTTTTCAATCTAATGTTCAGAAATCCTCAAGATTCCAAGATGGTTTCTACAAATGTACAAATCCTTCCTGAATGCATCTGTATTGTAGGATCCTTAATGTTTACTTTTCCTATGTCATATTGGGCTTGCATGAAGCATACTTATGAGGCTGATGATTTTGTTTGATTGTCCTATGTATCTTGACTTCTGTTGCTTTTTCATTACTATTTTAATTTTAGACAATTTCATAGAAAGCCAATTAATCTGTCATTATACTTTATATCATTCCAGATTACCTGTCAATATTTGTGTTTGGAGTATTGTGTAATTATAATTAGTGTGTACATATAGTTTATATCCTTTTTATTTTAATAATTTATTTTGCATACATAAATTTTCTGGTGCCAGGAAGAGTTGTCCAAGACTTGGAAATGGGCAGAGGAGATCCTGGGTGTTCTGTCAGTGGAGTCCTAGGCATTGTGTAGTGGACCGTGGTGGTCATCCGATTTTGTAGGGGTGTGTATCTTTGGCTGATTTTCTATTGACTTGACTATTTTACATCTCTTTAGGATTAGAGTTAACTTGTAGGAAAGTAAGAGCAATGAAAATGATTCTGTCTGATAGAATTGATTCCTTTTCTATACAAAAGATAACCCCAAACATTTTATTATGTTGTCCCATAGGATACTATCCAGTCTTGCATCTATTAGCAAATTGATTTTAGCATTTCCAGTTACCTAAGTATATCTGTGTTTTTCACATTTTTGTTTGACCTGGTCTTAACAAAACTTAAAACCGTCTGGCTCTGCTGGTAAAGGATGTGAGGAACAGAAAGGGTCAGGGTGCTCAGAGGGGAGCTGCAGTGAGCAAGCAGCAGTAATACTGTAGACTGACATAGAGAATGGGGCTTCTGGTGGTAGAGCGTCCGGTAAATACTTAAAAGTGTCCACCAGGATGCAAGCTACCAAGACACGTCACTCAGAATCAGATCCTGCCTATCCAGATCTATTTTCTAGATTCACTTACTAGTTCTACTGTCGCCAGAGTCAGGAGGTGATAAAGACGAACTGGGAGGGACAAAAACTCTTAAATATAAGGGTGAGTAGGGACTCAGAAGATGACCTGACATTGGGGAAGCCAACACTGTGAGAGGTACCGAACTCAAGGTATTGCTCAGAATAAATAGACAAAGAGAAGATTTCAGGGAGATTTAAAAATATTTGATCTAGCATTTGAGACATTTTTTGGCAGAGGGAATTAAGGATATCTTATTCTCAATATTGCCAGAAATGAAAGTTCTATAGTTATTAGATTTTAAAAAAATCAAGTCCAGACAGTTTGCAAGATATTTTTACCAGACTTCAAAGAATAGGTGACTTCAGTTTCTTTCTTTTTTTTTTTTTTTAAGATTTTTTAACTTATTTTTTGACAGAGAGAGAGACAGCGAGAGAGGGAACACAAGCAGGGGGAGTGGGAGAGGGAGAAGCAGGCTTCCTGCCGAGCAGGGAGCCCGACGCGGGGGTCGATCCCAGGACCCTGGGATCATGACCTGAGCCGAAGGCAGACGCTTAACGACTGAGCCGCCCAAGATTTTATTTATCTATTTGACAGAGAGAGACACAGTGAGAGAGGGAACACAAGCAGGGGGAGTGGGAGAGGGAGAAGCAGGCTTCCCACTGAGCAGGGAGCCCGATGTGGTGCTCGATCCCAGGACCCTGGGATCATGACCTGAGCTGAAGGCAGACGCTTAACGACTGAGCCACCCAGGCGTCGCTAGATGACTTCAGTTTCATACAAATTTGTTCAGAGATTTGAAGATGGAACGAACACTCACAGTTTTATGGGACTAATATAATCAAGATACTGAAAGTAGACAAGGACAGTATAAGAAAGGATCATTATAGGCCATTCTTATTTGCGAATACTTATGAATCAGAAAATATTAAGCTGAATTCAGCCATGTATGCAAAAAATCATCATCAAGGAAAATTTTATTTCAGGTATGTAAGATTGGTTTCACATTAGAAAATCAATGGCTGTAATTCCTATTAGGAAAGTAAATGAGGAAAAAAAAAGTCAAGCGAGCACCTCCAAAGAGACACAAAACACATTGAGCAAAATCAGTAACCATTCATGATTAAAAAGCAAACTAAGAACTTGAGCGAACTTTCTTAACTTGATAATGGATATCTACTCTAAGTCTGTAACTGACATTGTACTTAATGGTAAAAATGTAAATAGTATTTACTTTAAAATTGGGATGCCGTCTTAAATCCTTTATTTCTAATAATAACACTGTAATGGAGTTACTAGTAGTACAATTTAGACGAGAAAAGGAAAACTTGAAAGGAACAAATAAAATAGTCATTATTTTATTTGTTAGATGATATTGTCTATTGAAAAATCCCATAGAATCTAAAGATAAATTATTCAAGTAAAAAAAAATTTAGCAAGGAACCTGGATATAAGATTAACATAGAAAAAATTAATATAGATTAAAATAGAAAATTAATATAGAAAAATCAAATAACAACAAAGAAAATCTAATTAAAAATATTTTTATAGTAGCAAGATAGCCTTAAGGTATTTTGAAATAAATTAGACAAATGATATGCAGAATCTTTATGGAAATAATATATGGAAACAAAAAATCTCATTGAAGGATATTACAGGAGACTTAAACAAATGGATAGGTTATTCTGTGTTTATGACTTTCTTTATATGGTAAAAATAACAGTTCTCAAATTATTTTTTAGAGTTTATGCAATTCTAAAAAGAGTTCCAGCAAATTATCTTAAAGAATGTAATAAGCAGATAGTAAAATTCTTATGGAGGAACAGAGAGCCGAGAATAGCCAAAGCAATTTTGAAGACCATGGTGATGGTACCTGTTCTATCAAATAAAAAAGGAACAGAGGACTGGAATAGACATGTCTCCAAAGAAAACATACGTGTGACCAATAAGCACATGAAAGACCTCAGCAGCACTAGTCTTTGGGGAAACGTAAATCAAAACCGCAGTGAGGTACTTCTTCACACCCACTAGGATGGCTGCTAACAACTGCCAAAACCCCCAAAACAATAACAAGTCATGGTGAGGATGTAGAGAGCACGGGACTCTTGTACACTGGTGGTGGGCATGTAAGATTGTGTAGATGCTGTGGAAAACAGCATGGTGGTTGCTCAAAAAATTAAAATAGAACTACTATATATGACCCAGCAATTCCACTTCTGGGTATATACACAAAAGAATTGAAAGCAAGAACTCCACAGATATTCCTTTATTTATTTATAAAAGTTTTTATTCAAATTCCAGTTAACATCCAGAGTAATGTTAGTTTCAGGTGTACCACACAGTGAAACACTTGCATATACCTCCTGGTGCTCATCGCAAGGGCACTCCTTCGTCCCCATCACCTATTTCCCCCGTCCTCTCGCCCACCTGCCCTCTGGTCACCGGTGAGCCTAGGGTCCTCCTTCTCCACCGCCATCTTCCTCTCTTTCCTTCACAGACCTTTGTATGCTTATTTTCCTGGCAGCACTATTTATAATGGCCAAAAGGTGAAAACAACCTAAGTATCCACCAATGGATTAATAAACAAAATGTAGTTTGCATCTACAATGGAATATTATTTCACCTTAAAAAGTAAAGAAATCTTCTGACACGTGCTGCAACATGGGTGAGCCTTGAGAGCATTATGCTGAGTGAGGTAAGGCTGACACAACAAGGTCAACACTGTGATGCCACTTATCTGAGGTCCCTAGAATTGTCAAATTCATTGAGACAGAAATAGGATGGTCAGTGCTAGGGGCTGGAGGTAGGAGCAGGAAGGAATGAGGAGTCATGGTTATAATGGGTGCAGAGTTTCAGGTGGAGAATGTGAAAAAGTTCTGGGGATGGATGGTGATGGTGATGGCAGAACAATGTGAAGGAATGTATTTAATGCTATAGAACTGTCCATTTAAAAATGTTCAAAATGGTAAACTTTATGTTATGTGTATGTTACCACAATCAAAAATAAAAGTAAATAAATGACAAAGATGGCAGTTCAAATTAGTGGTTACATTTGGCCACTTTGGTATGGAAGTTTGGTGCCGTTGGGAGGGCCACACGGGTGCCGCAGTGGTTGTGATGATGTTCCTTCAAGTTGGGTGGTAAATCCACAAGTATTTAATAGACATACAGAGCTAAGCAGTATACTGTCATTATTTAAAAATAGGAAGGAACAAAAGGCTATTTATTTCTTGGTGATGGGCTCACATTACCCAAATTGAAGCTGATAGGTAAAACTAAAATGCCAATTTATTGGTTTTCAGTGGAAAACTGTAAAATACACATGCGTGCACACCTATCCACCCAAAGCAGCTTTTATTGAGAGCTGGAGGGAATGTGGAAATCAGGGAGAGATGGGCCCAACTCAGATAATGGAGTGAGGGCAGATAGCCCTAAGGTTTATGTCGTATTTTGGAATTCCTAGTGCTTTTTGTGTGAATGTACTGTTTGCCATATAAGCGATGTGACGCTACATCTAAATCACGTGGCAGTATTTTCTATTATATTCTACACTTTAGTATTTTGTACATTTTGCTCTAGTAATGTGATAAAAACCCTAATCTCTGTTTTGTTGTGTCTTTATTGGAGTTTATGCTTGGGTGTTTTATGAAACCAATAGTAAGGTGTTGACTTCTTTTGTATTAAGTGTCTTACGGGACTGAGGATTTGACCTCAGCATGAGTTTGCTATTATGGGATTGAAAATTAATGTTCTAGTAAAAGAAGCTTTTATGTATTTTGCTTTATTTCTTTTACTAAATTAGAGGTTTGTCTTAAATATGTTTTAAGCATTCTCCCCCACCTCCCTATTTCCATGTCAGTTTGTCTTTGGTGTCTTATTTCTGTTGTGTGAGGAGGTGGAAAGCACAGGCTTTGAAAGCTGACAGACCTGTGTTTACTGTGAGTGCAGGCAAACCTTGAACAGGGTGACTGTAGGCAGATTATTTAATTTTTTGGGGTGTGAGCTTTCTCATTTATAATATAACTTACCTTTTAATTTATCATGAAGGTTCAGTGAGCACATATAAAACAACTGGTAGGAGCTTGGCAAATGTCATTTCCCATCTCTTTTCTGTGAAATTGATAACTAAAGATTATTGGAAAAGAAGTAGAAGGAAAGGTCTTTACTGGCTGTCCATTAAGTTATTTTGATATGATGCAGTATACCGAGAAATACTTTTTTTCCAAATTTAGAATTACGTTTTAAAATTTTAATATAAATTCTTTGCAATCTTTTTATGGTTCAGTTCTTTTATTTACTTGTTTCATTTACTTGCTGTATTAATTTATTTACTTGCAATCTTGAGGATTTTTGTTTGTCTAACATCATGGGAAGTTTCTTATAAATTTGAATACAGTGAACATCTTAGTTAAATAAACTGGCAATCATAGTGTTTTTATTTTAACTTATCCTAAAATATATTTTCTCTGTCAAATTTTAATAGCTTGAACATCTTATAGTTTTAATCTTTCCATCTTAAATAGATTAAATGCAGAAAATATTAATATTAAAAATATTTCACTGTAGCTTAACAAAGCTTTCTGTAAAGCTGTTTTCTTTGCCCTGGGACCAAAACTTTTTTTGTCCAAATTCGTAATGATTACCTTGGGAGCAAAGGGGGGAAATGTGTGACACTCTACTGATGCTTGTTTGTAGCTATTTTCATGGTTTAAAATAATTAATACCTGCCTTTATTTTCTGTTCCTTATTAGTGTTTCTGTCAATCTTCCCCAGATGACAGCATATATGTTTGGTGCAGTCTTTTTTTTTTTAATTAATTTATTATTTTTTAAAGATTTTATTTATGTATTTGACAGAGGGAGAAACAGCGAGAGAGGGAACACAAGCAGGAGGAGTGGGAGAGGGAGAAGCAGGCTTCTTGACAAGCAGGGATCCCGATGTGGGGCTCGATCCCGGGACCCTGGGATCATGACCTGAGCCGAAGGCAGACACCTAACGACTGAGCCTGTTTGGTGCAGTCCTGATGGCATGCTGAGCAAACCGTATCTTAGTGTTACTAAGAGACTCTTTTTGTTAAATGAACAGTGGCTTGATACATATTTTAAATGTTCTATAATTGTAGAAATTTTTACCAGGCTTTCCTGATGGGTGGAGCCATAGTATATAATACGGTGTTTACATACCTTCTGAGAGGTCAAGATGTCCAGGCAAAATCTTGTTTAAATGTTCATCACCACAGAAACATGTCAGCTTATTGTTAGAGCTTTTGTGTATACGTTGTAATTGTCACTTCATTGATCTTCAGCACAAAGCAATTAAATGTGTAATTGACCAGCACGAAAAGTTCAAAAAGCAGTAACTATTTTAATGTTTTAGACTTTTACCCATTCAGTGCTTATTTAAATCTAAAAAGAAATCTCTGTTTACATGTATTTCGTCTTTATTAGCCTACTTAATTTAACCTGTTACTATGTTGTGATGGTTGTAATTTTTCAAAATAATATTGATATGAAACTAGTGTAATTATGTAGCTTGCTTTTCTTAAAAACAATATAGTGTTTCAGAAAGTGTTAGCAGAAAGAAGTACTTAGTTTCGATGCTGTTTTTAACTAGTACATTGAGTGCTTATTGAACTATGATTTTAATAAAAGGGGTGGAGTTTCATTAAAGTAACTTAGGTTCATGGTTTTTGGGAGGGATTATCCCAGTATTTATACTGGGGATAAAAATATTATGGAGTTCTTGAAATCTTAGTAATATATGATAGAGGATAAGCATTCAAAAGTACTTGAAAGAAGTACAACTGTTTAAGTTCAAGTTCTTATAGTTTGTGATCTTATTATATTCAGGAGACTTTCCTTACTTTTTAAGATAAACATGGAAACCTTTTCCCCTCTGACAATGTTTTGCCACTTTGTTATTTGCAGGGTATTTCAGTAAGTTATTCTGACATCTGGCACATCTTTCAGCTCAGCATATGCAAGAATAGAGTTGATAGGAACCTTCCCCTTGGGGATCCTAGCTCCTCATTCTGACTCTTAATGGAAAAATGAGCAGTAGGCATATTTTTTGCTTATATGCTGTCCTGCTGGTGATTAATGGTAGCGATAAAAGCTCTCTCAATGCTTTCATTACTTTTGCAGGCAGAATCACGTACAAAAGTTTAAAAATCTCACATATTACATGCCACAAAGCCTGTACTTTTTAGGCTTTGTAATACTTTTATGGTCTCAAGAAAGGTAGTAACCATAGTTTATGTATTTTTGGCACTTGTAGGAGCCAGTCAATTCTGAATTAACAGATGAAGTCTCTGGTTATTTATAGCCCCATTACCCCTCTTCTCTCTGTCCTAAAGTTGTTGAGGATAAAAAAAAGCTGCCACATTGCATTTAATGAAAAAATTTATATTTTTCTATTGGTGTTGCTAAAGCCTCATAAATGTGACACTTCACTGATTTCAAGTTGGGCTGATTTTTGTCTCGTTTAATTAAAAAAAAAAAGAATACAATTAAAAGAAAACCATAACTGTCCTGGCCTCCTAGTGGACTGAGTCAGAATAACAGTTATTTCTTCCTACAGCAGTTATCAGTATTTCATAACAGGCATAATCCTATCCAACAGTTTTGATGACCTGCTCTGTGGCAGCCTTTTCTGTACATGTAATATTGCTAATTCACTCTTTTGTGCTTAGATTGATAACTGAAAATGAGCAGATTTCTTTTTGTGTTATTTACTATTTTTTTTTTAAAGATTTTATTTATTTATTTGACAGAGAGAGACACAGCAAGAGAGGGAACACAAGCAGGGGGAGTGGGAGAGGGAGAAGCAGGCTTCCCACGGAGCAGGGGGCCCGATGCGGGACTCGATCCCAGCATCCCGGGATCATGACCTGAGCCGAAGGCAGACGCTTGACGACTGAGCCACCCAGGCGCCCTATTTAGTATTTTTCAAAAGAAATATTGATAGTAAATTTTGAACCATTTATATGATTTGACTACAGAGGTCTTTTTTTGCTAAATGATTTTTATATGACTGCTTAAGCATGTGAGTATACATTTTAGACATTTCTTCTTGATATTATTCATATATCTGTAATAGAAAAAAGCATCTTCTTGGAATTACATAGCTTGTTTCTTTTTAGAAAAACTGTTCACATATAATTTATTTTTTTTTAACACAAAGAGATTTATTTAAGGACTTGGTTTGTCAGTGTATGGGAATAAGTGTGTGGGTCTTGAACCTTAGTATCAGTGTTAGATGGGTCATATGTAGACTGCATTTTAAAAACTGTTTTTCTTAATGAGAGAATGTAATTTTTCTTAATATAAACAGAAGGGGGCAGTTTTTGAATTAAAAGTAGATTACCTCTTTTTGACATAAATGCTAATGAAAATACTAAGTAGAGCAATAGCATGTTAAATGAGGTTACTTTAACCAAGCTGTTTTTCAAATAATTTTATATCAAGGTTAAATTTAGAAAAATAACCAGAAGGTAGGGGCGCCTGGGTGGCTCAGTTGGTTAAGCAACTGCCTTCGGCTCAGGTCATGATCCTGGAGTCCCGGGATCGAGTCCCACATCGGGCTCCCTGCTCAGCAGGGAGTCTGCTTCTCCCTCTGACCCTCTTCCCTCTTGTGCTGTCTCTTTCTCTCTCTCTCAAATAAATAAATAAAATCTTAAAAAAAAAAACAGAATAACAAATGGATTAAAAAAAAATAACCAGAAAGTTCTTGAGAGTACAGAGAGTACTTATATCAGATTTTATTAGCCACAGGCTATTAATAATCTTCTCTGATCAATATGGTAACCATTAGCCATGTGTGGCTATATAAATTTAAAAGAACTAAAATTACATAAAATTAAAAATCAGCTCTTCATTCATAGTAACGACATTCTAAGTGCTTGATAAACACGTATGGCTAGTTGCTATCTTATTGAATAACACAGAACATTTCCATCATCACAGAAGGGTCTTTTGGACAGCACTTTTGTATGCTATTAAATCATAAATAATTTGTTTCATCTATATTTGTTTTGTCTTTAATTATTTTGTCTACCATCTAAACAGCAGAAGACAGAGTAAGACCCAGCTTTAAGGATCTATGTGTATAGCACCTCATTTTCTTAGAAGTGATGCTAATGAGATTTGATGTTTATGTGTTGTTGCATTAATGCACCTGTCTCCCTGTTGCTGGCCTGTACTTCTGTTAGCAAGTTCTGACTAAGAGTGACACGATCAGAGTTGTGTTTTGCAAAGATTGCATTCCCACTGCAATGTAGGCAACAGGTCAGGCAGAAAGAGTTCAGAGTTGCATTTTGGACTACTAGCTAGCAAAGTAGGGAGTTGTCCAGGTGAGTTGGATGTAGTGGCAGAAAGAGAAGTGGATGGATTTAGTTGTAATGACACAGTAGAATCAGAAGGACTTGGTGTTTGAATAGATCAGAGTCCAAGGTGTGTGTGTGTGTGTGAGAGAGAGAGAGAGAGCGAGAGAGAGAGAGAGAGGGTGCAGCAGCAAGGGGGATGATAAGGATGTTTGCAGCATCTGGAAGAAACAGTGGCTAATGGTGCCATTAATTGGGGTATGTAACACTGAAGGAGCTTGTTTAGGGGATAAAGTGATGAGTTTGACTTTAGAATTGTTTATGTACTTGTGAGATACTTGAGGGGAGGTGGCAGTTTAGACGTATGGATCTTGGTCTCAGTGGTGAGATTTGGACTAAAGATAGAAACTTTAGAGTCGTTGGTGACGTGAGGAGCCGAGATCACCCAGGGGAAGAACCGAGCGGTCTACCTGGTGTCTTCATCACACGAACTGGCTTCGTCAGAGTTGACTGAAGTGTCTTTGGGCTGGTTCTCAGGGATTGGCAAGCCCCTTGGTAATGCTGACATATGCTGCAGTTTGAGAAGCACTAATCCGGCATGTTGAAAGGATGAACATCTAAGCCTGAGCCGTGGACAAAAGGGATCTGAGGCATTTTCCTTTATATAAAGAATGAAAGAAAGAATGGAGACAGAGAAACCAGAGATAGGGGAAGGAAGCTGAGGGACGTGCAGTCTCCCCAGTTATGTCTTACTAAGGAAGAGGGGAGGGCAGCTGCAATTTGCTAGAAAGCAGGGGATGAGATTTAGGGTCAAGGAGAATGGAAAACATTTAAAAAATCATTGAGGGAATCGTTAGCCAGAGATCAGCATAAGTATTGCCAGGTAACAGCAAAGACCCACTTTGGAATGTAGTAGCACATGTTTCTCAAGATGTTGTAAATTTCTTTCACAGGACTGAGAATTCAAAGGAATGAGCCACCAGTGGAATTAAGGTAGTCTGGTGGAAATCAAAGGGACCAGGAATATTAGAATATTATTGGTACTGGATTATCATTAAAATACACAGTTCGACATAGGGTTTAAGCAAGTGAAAACAAGACTGATTGGAGGAGTTGGGTGGATTGAGGGAGTGGAGGTTATAATGATGAAGACACAGTGTAGGTTAGAGGACCCGAGGTATCAGAGAAATATGGAGCAGTCTCACAGTCTGAGATCTTAGGATGGGTCTGAGAGACGAGGGAGTCAGGCTAGTGGATGTGCTGGGCTGTAGTAGCATGGAAGTTAAGTTCATTAGGAGCTGGTATGTTAATCATCATGGCAGGGGAAATGATAAGAAATGCTTGTGTACCCGGTGTTCATCAAGAAACATGAGATTGTTTCTTACAGGTCTGTGAATGATAGGTGACTGATGGGAAGAAGTTGATAAGCTGGCATTAGGAGAAATAAATTTAATCCAGAAACACAAATGATAGGTGAACTACAAAGCCTTGGAAAATTTAAAAACAAAGGCAGTAATTTGAGCCGTTACAGTTAACCCTTATATTGTGCTTACTAAACACCTAGCCTAATGCTAAGCATGTTACTTATTTTAACTTATTTGATCCTTATAATGACCCCATAAGGTAGGGATAAACCTATTTTATGAAGAAATAAACTGATGCACAGAGAGGTTTAGAAATTTGCACAGTGTTACACAGTTGGTCAGTGATGGGACCAGGCTTTGAACCCAAGCAGTCTGTTGCTGGAGTTGGGGTCCTGAACTAGCTCGCTATACTGTCTCATAAACTGAAGTTGGATATTTTAAAAATTATTTTTCTGAGTGTCAATCTCTTGGAAGTTAGTTCTTTTAAGAAAAAAATTAAGAATTAAAAACAACATTAATTTGTTCTCATATTACTTAAAGCCCTGCACATTCACTCTGTGAAATTTGGAAAATACAGAAAAGGACAAAGTATACAAGAAAAATAGTTCCTTGTAATCATAGTCTTTTTAGTTGGCCTTGTAGGGCTTGGTGTTACACGAACATGATAACACCCCTACTCTCTGGGAGAAGGGGCTATGACCAAGCTCCACCTGTAGCTCAGCCTCTGACAGGCATTAGCACGTCAGGTCCTTGGGGGACTCATACTTCTCCCACTTGCCTACTGCTTGGGTAAGAGCATTCCCTGCTAGATCTTGGGAGTTTTCTCATTGCCCCTAACCCAACCTTGTGGGCCCTTATTTGTTCTTCTCTAGAAAGCCATGTTAGCTGCCTACCCTTGTCACCCAAAGCTGCAAGAATTGGGGAGGGTCTGAGATTTTACTGTACTTGCAGGCTGACAGTCTGCTTGATTCCTGCATGGTAGTTGTAGACACGAGACTCCTGGACCAGAGACAAAGGACTTCATTACTCAGAACAGGCAAGCCATGAGTTCCCTGTTCTCCAGGACAACACCCCCCCCCCACCAGCTTCATGGGGGCAGTGTGGCTCAGGTGGAGGCTGCTCCTACAGTGGGCTCAAGTCATAGCTGAGGAATCTCGGGGGAACCCACAAATGGGCTTCAAGCAAACTTGTCTGTGCTTTGCTCTGTATGAAACAGACCTGCTTCAGAGAGACAGCGTCTCTATTTTCCAAGGCTGTTTGCTATCCAGACATCCTTAATAAGATAGTCCAGGGGCTCCTGGGTGGCTCAGTTGGTTAAGCATCCAATTTGATTTCGGCTCAGGTCATGATCTCAGGGTCATGGGATTGAGCCACTTGTTGGGCTCCACTTTCAGTGGTTTGTCAGCTTGGGATTCTCTTTCCCTCACCCTCTCCCCCTCCCCCCTGCATGCATGCATGCTCTCTCTCCAAAATAAATAAATCTTAAAAAAGAAAAAGTCCAGAACAAGGTCTATCCCTGCCTCCGAGAGGCACAGAAATGAGAGAGGCCCATGGAGCATTAGCTCTCGAAGCAGAATAACATATTTGAAGAAAAATACATTTAATTGCCAACAGATACTTCTTACCAAAATAACAGAGGAAGTGTGTAAATCTTATGGTAGATTGATTCCCCAACACTTCATATCATCGTAATGGTTATATACTTATTACGTTATTACAATTGTTTAATAATTATATTATTACAACACTTTTTTGGGACAGTGGGTCTCAGATGGTTCCAAGGATCACTACTGTTTTACATCAAACATGGTTGCAGTGTTTAGCTCATATGTCATAACACTTAAGACACAGGTGTTAGGTGTTTTGGGAGCCCTTGGTATTCCTAAGTTCTGGTTGGAGGCAGGCAGGATTTGGGCTCCAGTCAGAGATAGGAAGAGACAAGCTGAAAGGGTGTTACACTTTCTCATCAAAGCACCTGTTCTTTTTATCTGTTACAAGCTTTCCACGTAATATTTGATGTGTAATAAGAAGATTCTTGCTTACAAAAAAAGACTATTGCTCAGAAAGAGAGAAGGAAGGAAAAAGAAATTACCATTAAAAGGTGGCTGTCTGGGCCACCTGGCTGGCTCACTTGGTAGAGCCTGTGACTCTTCATCTCAGGGTTGTGAGTTCAAGCCCCACACTGGGCGTGGAGCCTACTTAAAAAAGAAAAAAGGGGGGTGGTGGTCATGTTTTGGTATCCTAAGTGGTTTGAAAGTTGTGAAGTGCGGGTTTGGAGAGTTCTTCAGGAAAGCTGGAGTGTGTTTTTTAGTAGTATGTTTGGGGACTGTTCATATTTCATCTTACTTGAGTCATAACTACTGTTAGATCTGATGTGTTAAATAAAATACAAGCGTCATTTACTCTGGTCCACCGACCTCCCTACTGGAAACACTTAAGGTGTGCTGACTCCACGCCTGGGGACATCTTTTAACCGGCCGAGGGTAGTCCTGTGTAAGACTGGGCTATAAGAGCAGGCCCCTCCAACTCTTTTATCGAGAGACATGGATTTACTTCTAATTTTGTTTGTTGTATTCCATGTACATTATAGTATAAAACAACAATGTGAATCTTTGAATTTAGGTATGGATTCAATCATTTGGTGACTTTTCAGGAATATAAGAAAGTTGTTTTTATTCGTTTGTTTGTTTGGCTTGTCCAATAGGTTTCAAGTTTAGAAGCCTGGCCTCTGGTTTGGCCCTGAGGTCAGAATTTGTTTTATATTTAAAACAAAATTGTGCAGAAAGATGGTTTATTATATTCCAGGCACATGAAGTAATGGCGGTTTTATCTAATGTGAAGAAAGAAGTGTAGTACATAATCGATAACCGTGCACTGCGCCTGGCCTTGGTTTGTGCTGCGGGCTTTGCTCAGGGAGTCCCTGGGCTGCTGGCGGGAGCAGGGGGGACAGGGGCTTCGGGAGCCTGAGGTGGTCGCTGGCAGAAGTCGGGGAGGGGGCACTGGCCACTGCAGGGCGGGGGGAGAGGGGAGGGGGGCGCTGGCGGGAGCGGGGGAGGGGGCGCTGGCCCTGTGGGCGTGGGGGAAGGGGGTGGGGACGCTGGCGGCTGCACCCGCGGCTGCGGGAGCGGTGCAGGTGGCTGGCGCCCGGGGACTGGGGGCTGTGTGTGCTCGCGGGGTCCGTCGCTCCCATGGCTGCTTGGCCCCGGACCGTGGTCGTCCTCGAGGCCCTTGCTTAGAGCCACAGACAAAAATTCATCAGTCTGTGTTTTAAAACCCGTTTTTGTTTTTTCTTTAAGATTTTATTTATCTGAGAGAGAGAGAGGCGGTGACAGAGATAGCAAGAGAGAGTACAAGCGGGAGGGAGAGGGAGAAGCAGGTCCCCACTGAGCAGGGAGCCCCGCGTGGGGCTGGATTCATGACCTGAGCGGCAGGCAGGCACTTGATGGGCTGAGCCTCCCAGGCGCCCCTTAAAACACTGCTCTGAAAAATGTTTTCGTGACGAATTTTTTTGGTTTTTTAAAGCTTGATGGTATTCTACATAATTTGGTAAAACAAAGGCAGTCTAAACATGACACTGTAAAGCTAGTGTTTTCTGTCTTCCTTATAAATAGAAATTTCTTCCCTTTCCAAAGAATTTTTGTGCTTTCATACAGATAGAAGCCTAATTAATCATGAGATGAAATGAAATACAGTTAGATCTCCATTATCTTTTTCAGGGAATCCGAGCCCGAATTTTAGAAACTCTGGTCATGCTTGTCCTGCTTGCGCTCCTCATCCTGGGGATGGTGTGGGTGGCCTCCGCGCTCGTTGACAAGGACGCCGCGAGCATGGAGTCTTTGTACGGTCAGTCCGCTTCTCTCCGGGACCTTGAACCGGCCTATGACTGCACGTTCGCTGTCGTGAACGTTGTAGTGATTCTTTGTGTGGTCAGCCCTTGTTGTTAGTTTACAGAGTTAACAAGTCTTTAGACAGGTTTCAGAAAATAAATGAGTGTTCCTGTGTTTGCTGTATTCAGAACGAGCAAGCAGCTTTTAAGATTTTTCTTTGTTTCTTAGTTGGTTTCTGTTCTTAAAATTCCATGGAGACTTTTTTTCTCCCTCCAAACAGGTTTTGCAAAAGGGGTATTTCCTTTTCTGTTTTAGATCTTTTTATTGTACAATTTAGAAATTATATGGTTTAGTAGACTCAAATAGACAATTATGATGTTTATCAAACATTATAGTCAACCTATATCTTAATGTACAATATTTTGGATTTACTAAAATATATTTGTGTTTCTTTACAGATCTCTGGGAGTTCTACCTACCCTATTTATATTCCTGTATATCTCTGATGGGATGTTTGTTACTTCTCCGTAAGTATTTTTCTGGCTTAATGTTGATGGGAAAATGGAGTTCTTTGTTCTAGAAAATTATACTAAGGTTTCCTGATGAAATTACTTAACAGCTTGGAGATGTTTTTAAAGTTGGCCCTTAACTTTTTTTATGTTAAGATAAATTTTGATAAACTGAAGCCATGAAATAATGCTCATGTGTTGTTCTTTAAGGAAAGCCTCTCTTGTGGAGAGACACACACACAGGCCCACACTCACTGAAGCATTAGATTCTACTTTTGAGTGGTAACATAGACCCTGTGTGGTGAATTTGTGGTTTAATTTATTTAAAATGTACTCAGTTTTACCTGAGGCATTACAGCATATCTCAGGG
>NW_027397609.1:0-21821 GCF_003265705.2 Callorhinus ursinus
GACCCCGAATAGCCAGAGGAATATTGAAAAAGAAAAGCAAAGCTGGCGGCATCACAATTCCGGACTTCCAGTTCTATTACAAAGCTGTCATCATCAAGACAGTATGGTATTGGCACAAAAACAGACACATAAATCAATGGAACAGAATAGAGAGTCCAGAAATGGACCCTCAACTCTATGGTCAACTAATCTTTGACAAAGCAGGAAAGAATGTCCAATGGCAAAAAGACAGTCTCTTCAACAAATGGTGTTGGGAAAATTGGACAGCCACATGCAGAAGAATGAAACTGGACCATTTCCTTACACAACACAAAAATAGACTCCAAATGGTTGAAAGACCTAAATGTGAGATAGGAGTCCATCAAAATCCTAAAGGAGAACACAGGTAGCAACCTCTTCACCCTCAGCTGCAGCAACTTCTTCCTAGAAACATTGCCAAAGGCAAGGGAAGCCAGGGCAAAAATGAACTATTGGGATTTCATCAAGATAAAAGCTTTTGCACAGCAAAAGAAACAGTCCACAAAACCAAAAGACAACCGAGAGAATGGGAGAAAATATTTGCAAATGACATATCAGATAAAGGGCTAGTATCCAAAATCTATGAAGAACTTATCAAACTCAACACCCAAAGAACAAATAATCCAATCAAGAAATGGGCAGAAGACGTGAACAGACATTTTTCCAAAGAAGACATCCAAATAGCCAACAGACACATGAAAAAGTCCTCCACATCGCTCGGCATCAGGGAAATCCAAATCAAAACTTCAATGACATACCACCTCACACCAGTCAGAATGGCTAAAATTAACAAGTCAGGAAACAACAGATGTTGGCGGGGATGCGGAGAAAGGGAAACCCTCCTACACTGTTGGTGGGAATGCAAGCTGGTGCAACCCCTCTGGAAAACAGTATGGAGGTTCCTCACACAGTTGAAAATAGAGCTACCATATGACCCAGCAATTGCACTACTGGGTATTTACCCCAAAGATACATTGTAAGGATTCAAAGTGGTACGTGCATCCCAGTGTTTATAGCAGCAATGTCCACAATAGCCAAACTGTGGAAAGAGCCAAGATATCCATTGACAGATGAATGGATAAAGAAGATGTGATATATATACACAATGGAATATTATGCAGCCATCAAAGGGAATGAGATCTTGCCATTTGCAATGACGTGGATGGAACTGGAGGGTGTTATGCTGAGTGAAATAAGTCAATCAGAGAAAGACATGTATCATATGACCTCACTGATATGAGGAATTCTTAATCTCAGGAAACAAAGGGAGGGTTGCTGGAGTGGTGGGGGGTGGGAGGGATGGGCTGGCTGGGTGATAGGCATTGGGGAGGGTATGTGCTATGGTGAGTGCTGTGAATTGTGCAAGACTGTTGAATCACAGATCCATACTTTTTAAACAAATAATGCAACATATGTTAAGAAAAAAAGAAAAAAAAAGATAGCAGAAGGGGAAGAATGAAGGGGAGTAAGTCGGAGGGGGGACGAACCATGAGAGACGATGGACTCTGAAAAAGAAACTGAGGGTTCTAGAGGGGAGGGGGTGGGGGGATGTGTTAGCCTGGTGATGGGTATTAAAGAGGGCACATTCTGCGTGGAGCACTGGGTGTTATGCACAAACAATGAATCATGGAACACTACAACAAAAACTAATGATGTAATGTATGGTGATTAACAGAACAATAAAAAATTTTAAAAAAATGAAGGGGGGAAATCAGAGCAGGAGTCAAACCATGAGAGACTATGGATTCTGAGAAACAAACTGAGGGTTCTAGAGGGGAGGGGGCTGAGGGGATGGGTTAGCCTGGTGATGGGTATTAAAGAGGGCACGTATTGAATGGAGCACTGGGTGTTATATGCAAACAATGAATCATGGACCACTATATCAGAAACTAATGTGTGGTGATTAACATAATAAAATAAAACATAAAAAAAGAGTATGTTAAAAAAATAAAAATGTCTTAAATCTCAATTCCACAAACATTTTTGGATACCACTATATATCAGACAATACTGGTGGACATAGAGGCACTACTGGTTAGAGACACAGAGATGAGTAATTCATTGTCTCACCCCCTTTAAGGAACTAACAATTCAATGGAGAAGACAGACAGGTACTGTTAATACCAGGCATAATAAGTTTTCTATTAACTATAACTAAAAATAGTGAATTCTAACTTGGAGAAAGAATGGGGGGTAGTAGTTTTTGCATGTTGGTTTGGATTTGAGATGCACAAAAACTAGTGTTTATCTATTGTTGGTAGATTCTAACCTTTTAGGCCCCTTGTGGCTCACAAGGAGTCAATGCTTTCTATTTCCCCACATGCTGGAATGAGGTTATAGAGAAATACAAATAGGATTCTTTGTTTAACCCAATTTGGGGAAAGGTAAGGCCTGTGAAATTCCCACTTGTGGGTGTGAAAAATAGAAGCAAGCAAGAGGAAGCCATTACCTGATCAAATCCTGAAAGTAAGGAAAGTATGAGTGGAATATGAGGTCTGTGGCTGATGTTGGGAGAGATGGCAAAAAGAAAGAGAAGGATTATAGTGATTAAAAAAACCAAACAGTTAAAGAGGATAAGGTATTCCTAAGATTAATTTAATTTGAACTCCTCCACTTCTAATTCCAAAGCCAAATTTGAGCCTAAGCAGGGGAGTTCCCCAACTGCAGATCTCATCTGCAGAAGGAGGGGTTAGACAAACTGACCTCTTTAGTGTGTTCAAACTCCAATATATTTTGGTTCTGTAATATAACTTTTGTGTTTCCCATGGTCTACCAGGAGGGTAAGGGACAAGGCTGACTGGCTCTGGGATTGTAAAAAGAAAGAAAATAAAGCAATATCTCAATCACCTAGCAACTTTATGCTACTCCCCAGAGAGAGTCATAGGAAAGAAAAGGGGTAATTAGGAGTTACAAAATATCTGCAAAATCTTAGTTCATATCCTTGGAGCAGTCTAAGCCCTGGGGACTAATAGCACAAACAGGAAATCAATATTAAGTACTCTTTGCACATCAGCTCCTGAAAGTTCACTATCAACTTCTGAGAATGATCCTCTACAAAAGGCAACTAAATCTTGGGCAAACTTCACATGGCCTGGTGATACAGAGACTGAAGAGTCCTGGAGGGAACCATGAAAGTCAAAGAACAGAAGCTATAGACAATTTTTACAGTGTGGCATTGGGGCTCTATGAGAGGTCGTTCAACCGTATATTTGCATACAATAACCACTTCAACTATAACCTCTATGAGAGGATGGAAATGTACTCATTCACTGGAAATTGTGAGTCAGCTTGCTGAAAGTTGAAGATCTGGTCTACAGGGAAGAAAGTGGGAAAGACAATGGAAAATAAGAAAGGATCTGAATCAAGAAGATGGTTCATTTCAGGTCCCTCCCTCAACTCCCCCTAAAGATATAAATTCTTCCCCTAAACAGTTGGTATACTGCAGGATACAGGGAACAAAACGACACCCTCCATCGTGGAGATCTAATATTAGTCCACACTCTCTTATCACTAGATCGTCATATCCCCATCAGGATGAGTTTGGTCACTAGTTATTACAATAGTGTGCATGTGTGCATGCACATGCACATGTGTGCGTGAGTGCTTGTGCTTTTAAGAAAATGTATAGTGTGTTATTATGTTCCTGAAATAATATAGGCAAAGAATTGAAGGGTGAGGTGTCCTCCTGAGATTAACTGGGTTTCAAATACCCCAAATCCTGAAGCCAAACTTGAGTTTAAAAACCTATATGCATTCTAAGCTTATTTTTTTTTTTTTGTAATGGAACTGCTTAGCAGATGGTCTCAAATAGAGGAATGTATATAACCCTTCACTTGGCTGTTACCAGCTGAAAAACACTGACTGTTGCCATGGTGGATGGGTCATCCTGTCACTTGTCATCATATTCCCAGTGTTCACACTTGACAAATAAAAAAGTAGATGTCTTATCACTCAGAACAAAGGGACAAAACAGGCTGATTTTCTATTTATCTTCTCCTCAAACCTATTTGTGTTTCTGCATTCCAGAATAGTGACTGGTATAGCTCCCTGTAATAAGAAAGGAGACTATATGTCAAAGCTTGCCTGCTAATAAGGGTAAATGACATGTAAGGTTTCCTTATATATCAGTTTATACCTATTGTCCTGGCTTGATTAATAGCACCCCTTTCTATTGTCAAAATTGTCCCAGCCTGAGCTATGAATAATATGGTTACCTGAGATTAATAAAGTGATTCATTGGGTCATTTGTGCTTTTTTTCTAATTTAACTAATATTTGAATTTCTGTCTGTGTATACGCCACTAGATATTTATAAGGCTAGTAACTTCAGGTGAAAGTCAGTGATACTTTTTTTTTTGAGTGATGCTTTTTAAGCATATAAACTACATTAAACATCTACAGGGCACCTCCACAGCTTAGAACCGCTCCCTTATGAGATTATTATTTTTCAGCATCTTATTAGGCATGCTTTGCACATGACCTTGGGGGCCAGGATATGCTCCAAAGTAACATTATTCTACACCCTAAGAGTACACTGGCAACCTTTAGCCATTACACTTGGAAATTGAAATCAATTTCCCTTTCCCAACTCTGCCTTTAGGGCCAGGTGTTTGTAAGGTTATTTTGTAGGTAAAAGTGTCTCCACAGTTCAATGGAGCTGATGAACTGGGATATAGAAAGCCACCCCACTGACAAGCCCATGCACCTGAGGTTGAAATGAGAGATGTGCTGTTAGTGAATGGGTTATAGACTGGCATTCAGATCTAGTTATAGGGTGGAACTGTACATACGGGAGGCACTGTCCACACATTTTCTTTTTAACTTCCCTTGTACTCCTCAGGGCATGGGTGATATACATTTGCTTTAATTACCTTGATGGTTAAGAGTATTTCTCTTAAATGACCAGCAGTTAATTCCTGAGTACATAAAAGGTCCTCTCAAGCATCTCCTGGAGACACTAAACTGCGGAAGTAGGAAACAATAAGACCAAAGAGGACTCAGGTGTCTGTCTGCAATGAAGAAAAATAAAGCAAGCGTTCTTTAGTGTCAGTGTGATTAGAAAGCAGATTCCAAGGCCCACCTTCTTGGAGTTTTTGATTCCTTAAATTTGAGATAGGATGTAGGAATCTATAACAGGAATTATTGTGGGCAACTCTGAAGCAGAGGTCTCATGACCACTTTTTCAGAAAAACTAAATTAGAGACAGAGTTTTAATTTACAAAATTCATAAAAAGGAAAAGGTGACATCAGTTCAGACCAAGGGAAACTAAGTTATCAGAAAAAGCAGACATCACTGACTCTGCTGGAGAAAAAGCAGCCTAAGTAATGGTAGTCCAAACTTAGCAGACCAACTACCAAAAGAAGTTGGCAAAAGCTGCATACACTACCTCAAATATCCATAAAGGCCTATTCATGTAGAGATTAAGGCCCTGTTCTAATCTCACCACCTGTGGTGCAGTAGCAAATGCAGCAATTACAAAGTTCAGTGCACAGTGCTCAGCACATAGCTCAGACGTTAATTAATGGACAGACTAATGGATATATAGGTAGCAGAATGGAATTTTTCCATGTTAGAACCTCAAGAGACATTTGGGGCAGGGAAAGGATATGATTCATATGCTATGACCACAAAGATCTACCACCTTGGAATGGTAAAACCACAATCAAAGAGCAAGAAATAATGGCACTGCTCGCACATGTCCCCACAATGCCCATTCACAAAGTCTGTTATTTTGGGCAATTACACCAATTGCTTCACATTTTCTGGCCCCTTCCTCAAATTCTTGACTTTATGTCCCTAACCTATTTATTACACATCAGTGTGTGTGGGTAGGATGAAATACATTAAACTCCAATCTTTGCATATGGGGCTACATTGGTACACTGGCTACTTGGAAAGGAAATAAGTTGTAGGACATTCCATAGGCAAGAAAGATGCCCTGACTAAACATGGACCATGGAAAAATAACTCCCTTACACAGGCTCCTGGAACAATTTGTTTTGTGTTATACAGCAGGGAGGCAAAAATTGTCTCCCCAGATTACCTTGAAACATTATGAAGTAGAGGCAGATTACCTTGAAACATTATGAAGTAGAGGCAGTAAATCTGGGAAAGCAGGGGTCAGTGAAGCAAAATAGATGAGCAAGTTAAAAACACCTGGATTTGAACCCAAGCATTACTGTATGGAAACTGTTAGATCTTGGGAAGTGAATTGAACTCCTCTGAGTCTGTTTTTGTATCTGTAAATTACAAGTGACGATAATAATACTTCTCTCTTTCATGAGATTATTCTGAGGATTGATTAAATGAGATTAATGTAATGAATTTAACATAATGCCTGACCTATAAGTGCTCAGCATAAGAAATCATCTCTATATTGACATACCACAAGCCATAGCAATGTGAGGAGATCATGTTTATAAGGACATAGAGAAGCAGCTTTACCTCTGTCCTGTCCACATTGCCTTGGTGACAGAAAAAAGTGGCTAGGGATTTGTGTACTGATGCTAATTATACATAAATATCTCAGGTAGTTATTTTATTATTATTTCCATCTGTTAAAGGCTCTGATTGCTATTTCCTTCCTTTGTCTCCATGTGCTGCCTCTTCAATCTTCTAGCCCCCATAGTAAGACTGAGCCTCCTAGAATGACTGAGCCTCAATTTCTCTGTATCTTGTATCCAGGTCAACTTTGGCTAAAATGCAAAAGCTAACATCAAGCAAAATCTAGCTAATACCAGGCAGAAACTGGAATAACCAGCAACTGATATGATTATAACAAAGTTGACTTTCTTACACTTTCAAAAACAGTTTCACTACTGTTATTGGTACTGGTTTTCTCCATTCCATAATTCCATCAAACCAAAAGATGGTTTGCAGAGCTTGTCAGGAGAATTACTCTGGTATTTTCTTGTTTTCATAAATATCTGTTGGGGGTTTCACACACTTTCTGAACTGCTAGTAATGCTACCAACTTACATTTGTGTAATGATTTTGGTCTACAAAAAACTTTCATATGGATAACTCTGGTAGAGACACTGCAGAGAAAAGATCCAAAAGAGATAGGAGGTAAAAAAAAGAAAAAGAGATTCAGAGACTGACACAAAGAGAGAGACCACAATAAAAAGAAAAACAGAGACAAGCAGGCAGAAACAGAGATACAAATAGAGAGAGATTACTGGAAGTCACCAAATGTGCAATAACAGAATCTAACAGCAACCAGGAAAGTAAACAAGGCAGATGCAGTCAAAGCACAAAATGGGTGAAATAAAAATGCAAAGGGGACAAAAAGCAAAGCCCCTATGAATAAATAAACTCTGAGCTTAGCTTTTATTTTTTTAATTATGTTCAATTAGCCAACATAATATATCATTAGTTTTTGATGTAGTGTTCAATGATTCATTAGTTGCGTATAACACCCAGTGCTCATCACAATATGTGCCCTCCTTAATACCCATCACCTGGTTACTCCCTCCCTTCTGTAACCCTTAGTTTGTTTCCCAGAGTCCAGAATCTCTCATGGTTTGTCTCCCTTTCTTATTTCTTCCCATTCAGTTTTCCTTCCCTTCCTCTGTGGTCCTCCACACTATTCCCTATGTTCCACATATGAGTAAAACCATATAGTAATAGTCTTTCTCTGCTTGACTTATTTCACTTAGCACAATCCCCTCCAGTTCCATCCATGTCGATGAAAATGGTGGGTATTCATCCTTTCTGATGGCTGAGTAATATTCCATTGTATATATGAACCACATCTTTATCCATTCATGTATTGAAGGGCATCTCAGCTCCTTCCGCAGTTTGACTATTATGGACATTGCTACTATGAACATTGGGGTGCATGTGCCCCTTCTTTTCACACAAAGAGGACAAGGTGCTCTCAG
The DNA here is from genome assembly GCF_003265705.2 of Callorhinus ursinus. NCBI lineage: Eukaryota > Metazoa > Chordata > Mammalia > Carnivora > Otariidae > Callorhinus > Callorhinus ursinus. The sequence goes on from NW_027397609.1 coordinate 7,902, forward strand.
CCAAAGCACTTTTCCTCTTTCTTCTATGCAGGACACCAGTCAGAGAAAACGCATGATCAAGGAAGGCCTGAAAGATAAAGCTGATTATCTCAGTTTGTTTTTAACTGTTACCTCCTTTTATAAACATAAAACATAACTTTTCCCTTCACTGTGATAAGTCCTCTTAGAAGGGCTTACCACCTGATCATTTGAGAATCACTGACAGAGAGAAGATGACATGTGTGCTACTGATTTCCACGAGGCAAGAGAAATTTATTAAAATGTACTTTTTACCATTAAAATTATCATAACAATTTTTTTCTAGGCCACACATATGCCCTGCCCTATTTTGTTACACCATCGTCCTCACATTGCTCCTCTTCTCTACCATTCTCCAAACACAAACAGAGTGACAAACTTACCTGTCCCTTGAAACTCACTGACCTAGACACAAAGCCCCACAAGTTGGGGGGAGGGCAGGCTCTAGAGCAAGACAAATCTTCGAGTAAGGAGAGTGCTGTTTCTTTGCAAGTACTCAAAATTGACAATGCTGCATTTCCTATAAAGGGCATACATGTTAGGTCTCCCACCCATTTACCTGAGATAGCTTTCTTTACAATGCCTTTCCTTCTGCCATCAGTAGTCCAGGTCTGAGGTCTTATGTACTGCTGTGGCAGAAGCTATACTAAGGAGATTTGATGACCTTTATAAGGCTTAAATGACTGTGTTTTCCCTATGAAAGCACTGACCTTCATATTGCAGTAACTGCAAGAAGACACTGCTGCTACTTCATAAAACCAAGGCAGCATGCCCATCTCAGTCCATCCTCAGTGGGCAAAAGGGTCCACTGGCAGTGAAGTACAGAAGTGCCAAAAGAAATTCATTAGAAATAGAAGTAGGGGGCGTGCAAAGAGCAGCTTCCAAGTGAGCTCAGCTAAGTTCCTTTCCTGATAGATGGGGCAATATTTCTGTGTTGGGGATGGAGAAGGCATTTGGGCTTTAACTTTGATAAACCCTTTGCAGATGTTACCAGGTTGTCTAGGTGATGACCTGGGGTGATGCTGGGGGTCAAAAGGATTTATAAAAGCCATATCCCAATAAGCAGGTAGCTAGAATGCCCTATACTTGCCTTATCTCACAACACTAACAGGGAGTTGCTGACTGCTGTGTGTGAGGGAAATAAAACAGGTTCATTTCACTGCACACTTCACAGAGGCATAGAAGTAGCAGGGAACTCAAATATGTGGCAGCAGGTGGGAGCAGGAAAAACTGTACTGAGCAATTTGAATTGCATTGCAAATGGCACTAAGACCAGAAAATTGAAGTCCCTGCTGCCTTGCTGGGAACTGGCTAGTTAGAGGGCAGTACTATCAAGTATGAGTATAATCCCCCATGAGACAAAGAGTTTGTTCTTATCTTCATCACTGCCTCAGACTTTAACCTTGGACAATATTGAGATCCTAAATTCTAACCATAGCCAGAGCCCCTAATCTTGACCAGCTGTTTTAAAAATCATAACAGAAACCAGACAAAATAGGAAGCATCAGTTTATTTTAGCCCTAAAGCAAGAGAATCAATTCAATGTAACACTTAGGGACAGTAGGTGGGGTGTATTATCTTTGCACAGGAAGAACAGCAAAGAGAAAACTGAGGTTACATAAAGGAGAAAGAAGGCTTGTCTTAGAAGTCTTCTGACAGAAATTTCTCCTACAGGGCCCAAGGTTAGGCAGACTGATACTTTTAAGTAATTTGCTAGATGTGTTTAGTACAATGCCAATGTAGAATTCTGAGACTTGACCTCTACAACACAGCAGAGGGAGAGTGAGTCACTGATTTCTTCCACTTTGTCAGAGAGCCTTATTGTAAGACAAAGGAAACTTTTACATGTTGACCTATAAGCTAACTGAAGTATGGGTCTGTGGTGAGAGAAATTGATTTTTTGAGGAACCAGGTTTGGAAGAGTCAACTACTGGCTGTCCCACTTCCTTGGTACAAAACTTTGGGCAAGACAGTGTACATTCTCTGAGTCTCATGTTCCACACATATAACACAAGGATTATAATGGTACTTATTTTACAGAACTAGTGTGAGGGTTAAATGAGATAAAATGTAGGTAAAGTACTTAGCACAGGTCAAAGCACAAATTAATGGTAGTTATTATAATTGTTATTATCCACCATTACTATGACACAGTTCTCTCCAGAGTTACCAGTAAAGTGTAGGATAGTCATTTTTTTTCCATTTTGTTCTTATCTTTTAATTTTTTATTGTTATGTTAATCACCATATATTACATAATTTGTTTTGGTGTAGTGTTCCATGATTCATTGTTCGTTCATAACACCCAGTGCTCCATGCAGAATGTGCCCTCTTTAATACCCATCACCAGGCTAACCCATCCCCCTACCCTCCTCCCCTCTAGAAACCTCAGTTTGTTTTTCAGAGTCATCATCTCTCCTGGTTCGTCAGCCAGACTTGAGTTTCAGTACATGCTCCACCATACCCCATAGCTATGCACCTTTCAGTAGTTCACTTATCGTCTCGGTACCTTAGTTTCTTCTATGCCTCTGTGATAATAGCCTTGTCTGCCTCACAGGATCTTGAAGATTAAGTAAGCTAGCATATATGAAACACTTAGAAATAGTGCCTTGCACAGAGCAAGCACCATCTAAATATTAGCTTTTATTATTAGTATTTTGGTAAATATCTTGGTTTGGCTCACAAGTCCCAATGCTGCCTTCAGCTCACAGGAGGTTCTCAGGCTATGTTGCTAAACCTACTATCTCCACTAAAAACCTAAATCTACCCACTAAAGCTTCAAACCACAAATAAAAGTTTGGAACCACATCTGGTCATTAAGATTCTGTCAGCAAAGGCATGTGGCATCACACTTTTCCAGAATCCAACCCTCTGTCATCTTCCATTTACATGTCACTAAGATACCATAGTTGCATCCGTCACAGTAGAATATGTTATGTCAACAAGACAATGCAACACCAGATACAACTGGTTGTGGCATGTAAGAATTGACAAATAAGTTCCAGGAATTTTAAAGACAGGTTTTTGAAGGGAGGGTGGGTGCTGAGTCTGGGTGTAAAATGAAAACTACTTACAAATTGAAAGGTAGAGAAAGGGTTCCTTCATTTCAGATTTGGTCCTTGGCCAAGTTTGAAGTCCACATAATTTATATTTATAACCTTCCTTCTATTCTTTCAGTGCACCCAATGTCTGGATTGGCTACCGTACTACCCAAGTTAGGTCTGTCTTCCCTAGAAGGGACACTTTCTCTAGACTGATCCCTCTCAGCTCCCTCTTATCTTGTTCCCAACTCTAATTCCTTCAGTATCTCACTTAGGGATATACAAGGCTGATCAAATCTTAAGGCATTACTCTTCTTGGGAGTATATTTCATTGTTTTGAGAGAGAAAGATCATGACCCAAGCCGAAATCAAGAGTCAGACAACCAACCGGCTGAGCCACCCAGGCACCCCAGGGGGTATATTTCATTTTAAAAGCCTCAGAAGCTTTAGCCTAGGAAAATGTCTCTCTGAGACAAAAAAAAAAAAAAAAAAAAAAAAACAGGGATGTTTTGACAGATGGAGATATGTGACGAGATTAGAGTAGAGAAGACCTTGGGCAGTATCGATTGAATTCATTCATGTTTTTCAGCAAATATAAATTGATACTATATGTTAATTCTTTCCTAGGCACAATAACTTTAGCAATTAAAAAAAAAGATAAGGTCCCTGAATTTATGGAGTTTATGTTCTAGTAGGAAAGAAAATGACCAAGAAAAATATAATTTTAGATTATGTAAGCAATATGAAGGAAATGTATTTAGCAAGGTGATAGGATAAAGGGTAACAGGGATGAGGGTGACTTCATACATACATTCATACAGTGTGATAAGGTAGGATATTTTATCTGAGATTTGAATGGTGAGAAGGAAAATTCCAGGCAGAGATCAGAATCGTGGTTAAAAAAAAAAAAAAATTCCAGGCAAGGAAAACAGCAAATTCAAAGACTATGCAAGGGGAACTAATTTGAATTTTTAGGGGAACAGAAAGAAAAGCAGTGTGACTGAAGTATAGAGAACAGGGAGCAGAGTGGTAGGAGATAAGATTAGAGAAGAGCCCAGGGTCAGATAATATGATAGAACTGTAGGCAAAGAAAAGGGAATTTGGACTTAATTCTAATGGAAAGAGTTTGGAGGGTTTTAAACAAAAGGGTGATATGATATGATTTACAGTTTTAGAAGAATAAAACAAAAATAACATGGGATGGGAGACACAGGCAGGCAGCAGATCATATAGAATATTTGAGTAAAATGAATCATAACACATTAGTCCACAGATTTTACTTTTTCAAAAGGAGAGTTGAGGAAAGCTCCTGAGATCTGTGGGCAAAGAGCACTGAGTTTCCCTAAAATAAAATTTCTTTTCTTACCTTTCTACTTCAGTTATTCTCTCAAATGTCATAAATGACTTGATTCCTACAAATCATTTTTATTTTTACAATATGTAATATCCTTGTAATTTATGTAACAATGAACCAAATAACTTAGTATTTGCAATCTTTTCTAATTATTCCATATAGGATAGTTGTTTTTTTCTTTTCCATTTCAAGTTGTGTTCCAACCAGTGTGGTCCATACATTACCTGCTTCAGAATCATTGTGTAAGCCTACAAAAGAAGCAAATTCTTGGACCTCACGCCAACCTAGTAAGAATATCTGCAAATGGAATCTTGTTATTTGCATGTTCTAAAAGTTATGCAAGTGATTCTGATGCACAATAAAGTTTGAGACCATTGTCCTATACTTTTCATGCATTTGCTCCTACTGTTGCTTCTTTCGGAATGCTCTTTCTCTAAATCTCTATAGAAATTCCACACATCCTTCAAGGCTCAGCTTAAATGTAATCTCTTCTATAAAAACTTCCCTATCCTATTTTCTCCTATCCAAAAAACATGACCTCTTCTATTGCTATGAGTACTGAGCAGGATGTAGGAAGATGTCAATACTAGTGTTCAGGGGACTGTTGGGTACACTGTGATGGGACAACTGCCACAGAGCCAGAAGAAAATTTCTGATCTGAAGTCTGACCTTACTCAGCAGCCTTTATTTGAGGAATATGGAATCACAGACTTTTGAAGCTTGCTTATGAATTCCCAAAGTATCTGAGCTAAATATAACCTTAAAGGACATGGTCTATTTCCCTTGAGAGTCCATATTATATGCATGTGTAAGACAGTGTTTCTCAAATGTTCTCTGCATGGACTATCTGTGAACCACCAAGGTCATACTCACCTTGTGGCTCTTCTTTAAATGTAGATTGTTGGGCCCAAGACCAAACCAACTGAATTACATTATCACAGAGTGTGGCCCAAGAATTTGGCCCACTTTCATTAATTGTTGACTGTGCTGTTTTACTATGCGTTTCACTGAGAGCAATTAGGAAAGGGCAACAAAACAAAGCAAAATCTATTTGAAGACACTAAAGAGATACCAAAAGAAAATATGTAGGGCCAGGATCTGAAAGAAGGGAGAAGTCAAGAGAGGTGAGCCTGGACTTTGAGGTTGCTCTTCCTCTCAAAGCAACTACCAATTATGAAAGAAAAAAAGTAGCATATTGAGGCTGAAAGACTAAGAAGAATGTTCTGTAATCTTAAAGGGCTGGGAGGCCAAAAATTAGAATTTAGGTCCTGCTAAGTGCTCCTATTACATGTTGCAACTTTTCAATTGGTATCTTTAAATGGCTATGCCTTAATAATAAGGATAAATCAGAAACACATGAAGCCTCAAATGGTTAAAGCCTAGCTTTGAATCATTTTAAAGTCCCTAGCCTAACTGAATGCCAAAAACAAAAAAGAAATCCCCTCTGGAGAAAGGTAACATCATTCAGAGTTTTGAATAACTTTAAAATTATTTATACATGAACTGTGGTATTCAATCAAAATAACCAATAATACTAAAGGACCAGTAATTATCCAAAGGCTAGGAAAAAAAGAAACAGACTCATAGGATATCCAGATATTAAAGATGTTATACAGAAAATTAAAATAACTATGATTAATAGGTTTATGGATTTAAACAACAAGATGGGGATCTGTGATAGGGAACTGGAAATTATAAAATGAAATGGAAATTCCAGAACAGAGTGTTAAGAATTCAAATTAAGAATTAGGAACTCAAATTAAGAACTCAACCCATGAGTTTAAAAGCAAACAACACAGAAGAAATTAGAAAACAAAGAAAAATTATTAGTAAACTGGAAGATATGAAAGTGGGTAATACATAGATCTGACCAAAGCATAAATAAACAAAAAGTTGGGCAATACAGAATGGACTTCAAGAGATATAATGTAACTAGTGAAATTATCTAACAACAAATGAATGACAGTAGTCCTAGAAGGACAATAGAGGTACAATGGGGAAGAAATTATATCTAAAGAAACAACAGCTCAAATTTTCATAACTGGTGAGAGACATCAAGGCACAGATTTAAGTGGCCACATATTTAAGTTACTCAAGCAGGATAAACAAAGAAAACCACATTTAGAAATACAATGAATCATGGAACACTACATCAAAAATTAATGATGTAATGTATGGTGATTAACATAACATACTAAAATAAAATTTAAAAAAAGAAATACAGTAAAGATGCTAAAAATCATCAACAACAGAAAAGTCATAAAAGGAGTTCAAAGATACATTAAAACTGATATATAGAAGACATATTCAAAGGGAGGGAAGTAATAACTGCTAACCTAAAAATCCATACTCACTGAAAATATCATTCAAAAATGATGAGAAAAGGACAATATGGAAAGGGGAGAAAATAGTAACTTTATAGTGGAGAAACCTCGCAAATATTACTTTAGCCAGATGATCAAGTTAATATCAACAGTGATAAGTCATTTTACCTCTCTGGTCTTTTTCCCCCAAACCCATCACCCTGTAATCTAATCATGAGGAAAATATCAGACAAATCCCAAATGAGTGACAGTCTACAAAACACTTCATCAACACTACTCAAAACCGCCAATGTCATTAAAAAAAAAAAAAAAGAAAAAAGAAAACGGGGTTAGAGCAATATGGCCGAAGAGTAGGAGACCTGGATTTCGTCTGGTCTCAGGAATTCAGCTGAATAAGGATCAAACCATTCTGAACACCTACGAACTCAACAGGAGATCGAAGAACAGAGTAGCAACAACTCTCTGAACAGAGAAGCGACCACTTACTGGAAGGTAGGACATGCGGAGAAGCGAATCCCAGGCGATATTCGGGAGGATAGATGGTGGGGGAGGGGGTCTCCGTTGGCCACTTCTGGCAAGTGATAGAGCCAGGGAGCACAAAATCAGAACATTTAGAAGTCGGCTCCGCGGAGGGATGTTGCTCCAGTGGCTAAGCGGGGGGTGGAACCCGCGCAGGACAGTGTGGTCTCAGGACCCTCGGGGTCACAGAAAGACCGGGGGTGCCTGAGTGCATCAGAGCTCCCAGGTATTGGAGCGGGGAAGCCGGCTGCACAGACGGAGCCGAGGCGCGTCAGCTCGGGGTTGCCATAAACTGTGATCCGTGGCCCAGTCAGGCCACTGCTCCTCCAGCAGGGAACCAACAAGCAGCAGAGCTGGGAAGACCCCCTTCCTCCCCTGGGAGCAGCGGAGCGGGAGCGCACCACAGGGATCTGCTGGGTTTGGAGACTCCACACGGGGTCGGGTGCCAGAGATAGAAACGCTTGGTCACAGGCCGGGTGAGCACAGAGTGCGGCCTGAGACCGGGGAGACGGGAGTGACTGCTTTTCTTTGGAGGAACACTGAGGAGCGGGGCCCCGAGTTCTCAGGTCCTCTGGGCGGAGATTGGGAGGCCACCATTTTCACCCTGGTCCTCCAAAGCTGTACCGAGAGCTTGCAGGGAACAAAAGCTCCTGAGAGCAAACCCGAGCAGCTTGCTTAACCCGGACTCACAAGGGCGGGGCAATTCCGCCCCCGGCAAAGACACTTGGGAACCACGGCAACAGGCCCCTCCCCCAGAAGGTCAGCAGGAACAGCCAGCAAGCCAAGATCAAGTTCACCCATCAAGGAGAACAGGAGAACTCCAGTGCTAGGGGAATACTGCACATAGAATTCATGGCTTTTTTACCATGATTCACTAGTTCTTCAAAGTTAATTTTTTTACCGTTTTTTTTTTGAATTTTTCTTTTTCCCTTTTTCAACCAACATCTTATCAAACCCGTTTTAAAAAAATTTTTTTTTATTTTTCATTTTTAGAGTCATATTTTATCCCTTCACAGTAGTTACCCTTATTTTTGGCATATATGATGTTTCTTCTAACAGATCAAAATATACCCTAAATCACTAGTGTATGGCTTTGTTCTAGTCTCCTGCCTGATCACATTCTCTCCCTTATTTATCTTTTCTTTTTTTTTAAAATCTTCTTTCTTTTTTCAAACAAATTCTTATCAATTCCTTTTATATAATCTTTTATACTTCTTTACAGTCATCTTCCATCCCTTCATGTATCAAACCTTATTTTGTACATATATGTCTTTCTTCCTTTAAAATTTTAGCAGGCACTTTCTTCTAACAGACCAAAATACGCCCAAAATCTAGTGTGTGGCAATGATCTATGCACTACCCTCATCATATTTGACCATATTCTGTTTTTCTTTTGTTTTGTTCTCTTTTTGTTTGTTTTTATCTTTTTTTTCCTTTTTTTCTCTTTCTTTTTTCCTTCTTTCCCTATCTTTTCCCCTGGTTTCAGGTCTCTGATTTGTATAGAGTATATTACCTGGGGACGTTGTTAACCTGTTAGCATTCTGTTCTCTCATTCATTTATTCTCCTCTGGACAAAATGACAAAACGAAAAAAATCACCTCAACAAAAAAAACAAGAGGTAGTACCGTCTGCCAGGGACCTACTTAATACAGACATTAGTACGATGTCAGACCTAGAGTTCAGAATCATGACTTTAAAGATACTGGCTGGGCTTGAAAAAAGCGTGGAAGTTATTAGAGAAACCCTTAATGGAGAAATAAAAGAACTAAAATCTGACCAAGTTGAAATCAAAAAGGCTATTAATGAGGTGCAATCAAAAATGGGGGCACTAACTGCTAGGATAAATGAGGCAGAAGAGAGAATCAGTGATATAGAAGACCAAATGATGGAAAATAAAGAGGCTGAGAAAAAGAAAGAGAAAAAACTACAGGATCACGAGAGCAGAATTCGAGAGATAAGTGATACGATAAGACGAAACAACATTAGAGTAATTGGGATCCCAGAAGAAGACGAAAGAGAGAGAGGGGCAGAAGGCATATTGGAGCAAATAATAGCAGAGAACTTCCCTAATGTGGGGAAGGAAACAGGCATCAAAATCCAGGAGGCACAGAGAACCCCTCTCAAAATCAATAAAAATAGGTCAACACCCCGACATCTAATAGTAAAACTTAGGAGTCTCGGAGACAAAGAGAAAATCCTGAAAGCAGCTCGGGAGAAGAGATATATAACCGGCAATGGTAGAAATATTAGATTGGCAACAGACCTATCCACAGAGACCTGGCAGGCCAGAAAGGACTGGCATGATATCTTCAGAGCACTAAACGAGAAAAATATGCAGCCAAGAATACTATATGCAGCTAGGCTGTCATTGAAAATAGAAGGAGAGATAAAAAGCTTCCAGGACAAACAAAAACTAAAGGAATTTGCAAACACAAAACCAGCCCTACAAGAAATATTGAAAGGGGTCCTCTAAGCAACGAGAGAGCCTAAAAGCAGCATAGATCAGAAAGGAATACGGACAATATATAGTAACTGTCACCTTACAAGCAATACAATGGCACTAAATTCATACCTTTCAATAGTTACCCTGAACGGAAATGGGCTAAATGCCCCAATCAAAAGACACAGGCTATCAGATTGGATTAAAAAACAAGACCCATCAATATGCTGTCTGCAAGAGACTCATTTTAGACCCAAAGACACCCCCAAATGGAAAGTGAGGGGGTGGAAAACCATTTACCATGCTAATGGACACCAAAAGAAAGCTGGGGTGGCAATCCTTACGTCAGACAAATTAGATTTTAAAACAAAGACTGTAATAAGAGATGAAGAAGGACACTATATCCTACTTAAAGGGTCTATCCAACAAGAAGATCTAACAATTGTAAATATCTATGCCCCTAACATGGGAGCAGCCAATTATATAAGGCAATTAATAACAAAAGCAAAGAAACACATTGACAACAATACAGTAATAGTGGGGGACCTTAACACCCCCCTGACTGAAATGGACAGATCATCTAAGCAAAAGATCAACAAGGAAATAAAGACTTTAAATGACACACTGGACCAAATGGATTTCACAGACATATTCAGAACATTCCATCCCAAAGCAAAGGAATACACATTCTTCCCTAGTACCTATGGACCATTCTCCAGAATAGATCACATCCTAGGTCACAAATCAGGTCTCAAGTGGTACTAAAAGACTGGGATTATTCCCTGCATATTTTCAGACCCCATTGCTTTGATACTAGAACTCAATCACAAGAGGAAAGTCGGAAAGAACTCAAATACATGGAGGCTAAAGAGCATCCTGCTAAAGAATGAATGGGTCAACTAGGAAATTAAAGAAGAATTAAAAAATTCATGGAAACCAATGAAAATGAAAACACTACTGTTCAAAATCTTTGGGATACAGCAAAGGCAGTCCTAAGAGGAAAGTATATAGCAATACAAGCTTTTCTCAAGAAACAGGAAAGGTCTCAAATACACAACCTAACCCTATACGTAAAGGAGCTAGAGAAAAAACAGCAAATAAAGCCTAAACCCAGCAGGAGAAGAGAAATAATAAAGATCAGAGCAGAAATCATTGAAATAGAAACCAAAAGAACAGTAGAACAGATAAAAAAAACTAGGTGCTGGTTCTTTGAAAGAATTAACAAGATTGATAAACCCCTGGCCAGACTTATCAAAAAGAAAAGGGAAATGACCCAAATCAACAAAATCATGAATGAAAGAGGAGAGATCACAAACAACACCAAAGAAATACACGCAATATTAAGAACATATTATGAGCAACTGTATGCCAGCAAATTAGATAACCTGGAAGAAATAGGTGCATTCCTAGAGATGTATCAACTACCAAAATTGAACCAGGAAGAAATAGAAAACCTGAACAGACCTATAACCACTAAGGAAATTGAAGCAGTCATCAAAAATCTCCCAAGAAACAAAAGCCCAGAGCCAGATGGCTTCCCAGGGGAATTCTATCAGACATTTAAAAAAGAATTAATACCTATTCTCCTGAAACTGTTCCAAAAAATAGAAATGGAAGGAAAACTTCCAAACTCATTTTATGAGGCCACCATTACCTTGATCCTGAAACCAGACAAAGACCCCATCAAAAAGGAGAATTACAGACCAATATCCTTGATGAATATGGATGCAAAAATTCTCACCAAACTACTAGCCAGTAGGATCCAACAGTACATTAAAAGGATTATTCACCACGACCAAGTGGGACTTATCCCTGGGCTGCAAGGATGGTTCAACATCCGCAAATCAATCAATGTGATACAATACATTAACAAAAGAAAGAACAAGAATCATATGATCCTCTCAATAGATGCAGAAAAAGCATTTGACAAAGTACAGCATCCTTTCTTGATCAAAACTCTTCAGAGTATAGGGATAGAGGGTCCATACCACAATATCATAAAAGCCATCTATGAAAAACCTACAGCGAATATCATTCTCAATGGGGAAAAGCTGAGCGCTTTTCCCCTAAGGTCAGGAACGTGGCAGGGATGTCCACTATCACCACTGCTATTCAACATAGTATTAGAAGTCCTAGCCACAGCAATCAGACAACAAAAAGAAATCAAAGGCATCCAAATCGGCAAAGAGGAAGTCAAACTCTCACTCTTTGCAGATGATGTGATACTGTATGTGGGAAACCCAAAAGACTCCACCCCAAAACTGCTAGAACTCATACAGGAGTTCAGTGAAGTAACAGGATATAAAATCAATGCACAAAATCAGTGGCATTCCTATACACCAACAACAAGACAGAAGAGAGACAAATCAAGGAGTCGATCCCATTTACAATTGCTCCCAAAACCATAAGATACCTAGGAATCAGTTTAACCCAAGAGGCAAAGGATCTGTACTCAGAAAACTATAAAATACTCATGAAAGAAATTGAAGAAGACACAAAGAAATGGAAAAACGTTCCATGCTCATGGATTGGGAGAACCAACATTGTGAAGATGTCAATGCTACCTAGAGCAATCTACACATTCAATGCAATCCCCATCAAAATACCATCCACTTTTTTCAAAGAAATGGAACAAATAATCCTAAAATTTGTATGGAACCCGAAGAGACCCCGAATAGCCAGAGGAATATTGAAAAAGAAAAGCAAAGCTGGCGGCATCACAATTCCGGACTTCCAGTTCTATTACAAAGCTGTCATCATCAAGACAGTATGGTATTGGCACAAAAACAGACACATAAATCAATGGAACAGAATAGAGAGTCCAGAAATGGACCCTCAACTCTATGGTCAACTAATCTTTGACAAAGCAGGAAAGAATGTCCAATGGCAAAAAGACAGTCTCTTCAACAAATGGTGTTGGGAAAATTGGACAGCCACATGCAGAAGAATGAAACTGGACCATTTCCTTACACAACACAAAAATAGACTCCAAATGGTTGAAAGACCTAAATGTGAGATAGGAGTCCATCAAAATCCTAAAGGAGAACACAGGTAGCAACCTCTTCACCCTCAGCTGCAGCAACTTCTTCCTAGAAACATTGCCAAAGGCAAGGGAAGCCAGGGCAAAAATGAACTATTGGGATTTCATCAAGATAAAAGCTTTTGCACAGCAAAAGAAACAGTCCACAAAACCAAAAGACAACCGAGAGAATGGGAGAAAATATTTGCAAATGACATATCAGATAAAGGGCTAGTATCCAAAATCTATGAAGAACTTATCAAACTCAACACCCAAAGAACAAATAATCCAATCAAGAAATGGGCAGAAGACGTGAACAGACATTTTTCCAAAGAAGACATCCAAATAGCCAACAGACACATGAAAAAGTCCTCCACATCGCTCGGCATCAGGGAAATCCAAATCAAAACTTCAATGACATACCACCTCACACCAGTCAGAATGGCTAAAATTAACAAGTCAGGAAACAACAGATGTTGGCGGGGATGCGGAGAAAGGGAAACCCTCCTACACTGTTGGTGGGAATGCAAGCTGGTGCAACCCCTCTGGAAAACAGTATGGAGGTTCCTCACACAGTTGAAAATAGAGCTACCATATGACCCAGCAATTGCACTACTGGGTATTTACCCCAAAGATACATTGTAAGGATTCAAAGTGGTACGTGCATCCCAGTGTTTATAGCAGCAATGTCCACAATAGCCAAACTGTGGAAAGAGCCAAGATATCCATTGACAGATGAATGGATAAAGAAGATGTGATATATATACACAATGGAATATTATGCAGCCATCAAAGGGAATGAGATCTTGCCATTTGCAATGACGTGGATGGAACTGGAGGGTGTTATGCTGAGTGAAATAAGTCAATCAGAGAAAGACATGTATCATATGACCTCACTGATATGAGGAATTCTTAATCTCAGGAAACAAAGGGAGGGTTGCTGGAGTGGTGGGGGGTGGGAGGGATGGGCTGGCTGGGTGATAGGCATTGGGGAGGGTATGTGCTATGGTGAGTGCTGTGAATTGTGCAAGACTGTTGAATCACAGATCCATACTTTTTAAACAAATAATGCAACATATGTTAAGAAAAAAAGAAAAAAAAAGATAGCAGAAGGGGAAGAATGAAGGGGAGTAAGTCGGAGGGGGGACGAACCATGAGAGACGATGGACTCTGAAAAAGAAACTGAGGGTTCTAGAGGGGAGGGGG
>NW_027397610.1:0-21677 GCF_003265705.2 Callorhinus ursinus
CCACATGCACCTCCCACAGGTGTCCCCGTCTCAGGAGAGGGAAACAACAAGTCCAGACCCTTGGAGTCCTTTGGGACTTCTTGCAGTCTACCAACTCTCCCAGCAGTGAAGTGGCTACTGGAGTACATTCAATGTCCAAAACATTTAAAGTCATACGTGAGTCTCTGCTGTTTAAGGCAATGGATAACAGCTGGGGCAAATAGAAACCAAGCAGAATGACAGGAAGAAAGGCTGAGGAAAGAAGGGCTTTATGGAAGAAGTGTCTGGAAGCTCTGACTGCCCCTACCTGAACTTCAGGTGCTCCTCAGTTACTCCTGTGCCTCTGGTATCTTCCTGGAACCCTAACATGGCTGTTTACAGACAGCTCGTCCAGCAGTACCCTCAGTTTCTGGGAGGCGGAATTGCTGGAATCCGCTGTGTGTCGTTCTGCCCCAGTGGGATTGCTTTTAGAAGGTGCATCGTCCATGCCATCTGAGGAGCCAAGACTGTGGGTCTGTGACCTGGAGGGATTCTCAGCAGGACTGGTGGGATGGGAGGGCTGCAAGGCCCAGAGGGAGGTTTCCAGAAAGCCAACACGGGTCCCCGGCATCCTACCGTTTTTGAATCAAAGCCCTGAGATCTTTAAATGCAGCAATGTTACAGCATGGGCCAGAGAAGCAAATGTCCCTGTGCACCCAACCCCACCTAAACTTTTGGCCATTTCTTGTCACTTGAGCTGAGGTCAAAGGATTGGGAGTCGGGGCTTGAGGAGGGTCCAGGGCCAGACTTTGTATTTGGGGAACAAAGGCCATCCAGACAAGCTTGTGCTGAGCCTGAGGAGGGGGTCGGTGTGGAGACCCCAGCTGCAGGCACCACTGTCGATGGAGGCCCCCTCAGCCTGCCCCAGTGCACCTGCTGCTGGGGGAGCACCTGCCCCCTCCTCTCTGCCTGAGGTTTCTCTCCTGCACCAGGTGCCTCCTCTCCTGCCTGCCATTGCCATCCTGCAGCCTGGGAGTGTGGCTACCCCGAGTTCCCCTAGCTGCTGGGGAGCACCTCCCCCTTCCTCTCTGCCTGAGTGTTCTCTCTTGCATCAGGTGCACCTCCTCACCTGTCAGTCACTGTCAGCCTGCAGGCTCAGAGGGTGGCTACCCTGACAACCTCCAGCCCTGGGGACAGAGCTGGTGTGGCTGAGATATGGGCTCCCAGCAGGCCTGAGCGCCAGGTCCCCACTGTGCTCCCTCTACTCCTGCAGGCTCACTGTGCCACATCCTCCCTCAATCTCCCTGGGCCCAAGTCTTCCTCTGTTCGTAGACCATCCTTGACCCAGACTCCACACGCTGGGACTGGGAGCAGGTCGTCTGGACCATCTGGACTCTCGCTTCCATGCCCATGACATGGGCACAGTCCGGCCTCACAGACTGCCCAGAGGAGACCAGTGCAGGAAGAGGCAGGCCACTGCAAGGGAGATGGCTAGTGACCCCAGAAGGAGCACACAGTCCTTCCAAAAAGCACCGGGATCACAGGACCCATAGTAGGATGTGGGTGTTAGGCCAGGGAGCACAGGGAGTCCTGGAGGGGGTGGCCCTGGCGGGGAAGTCATGGAAGGGTCCCAGAAGAGGCAAGGAAGATGACAGGACAGAGCTTCCCAAGGAGGTTGATGGAAGGATCAGAGAATCGCAGAGACCCTTGGGAAAACTCAGAGGCCCTGGAGATGTTGGCTGAAATGCTGTCATTTGGTCTGAAAAGGTGGGTCACAACACACCAGTCGACACTGGATGATTTACTCTTTGTTGGTTTTGGGAATCAGTAGATACCTGCCAGTAGAACTCACAGTGCATGAATTCTAGGATATACTTACTTTTCATTACTTTTCAGGACTAGATTTTTCTAGAGGAAGTGCTAAGCATGGGTCTTCCATTCTTTGCATTGTGCAACTGGCCTCTGTTTTCAAGAGCCGATTCCTGGTGCTCATCACCACTGCTAACACTGAGGACTGCCCCCGTCTCATCCAACAGTGGACATGATCATGTGGGTTGGGGGGTGCTCACTGATGAAGCCCCAGTGCTCAATACACAGCAGGGACCCCAGATCCTCTGCTGAATGAGGGAAGAAGGAGGGAGGGTTGTAGGGAGGGAGGGGGAGGGACGGTTGTTGGTGGGGAATGAATGAGGGAGAGAATGAATGAGGAAGGGAGTAAATCCACAGAAGCTGGGTCCATAAATCAGGAGTCCTTATTTGGGGTGAGGCCCGAGGGTATCACAGCCTGCCCGGGCCCTGGATGTTGGCTCAGGGCACGTCCATCTGTCCTCCCAGTGCTGACCTTCCTTCTCCTTGGACCCGCTGTCATCCTGGAACCTCTCCCCCTCCTCCTCAAATAATTCTCAATGTTCCCAGGGGCAGGGTGGCAGGAGGGGTGGGTCTCAGGAGGAGCTTCGCAGATCCTGGGCCCGGGTGACACCCGGACAGTAGCTGCCGGGCATTCTATCAAGAGAACTGGGACCGTGGATCCCATCCATCTCCTTGGGCATTAGTGTTGTTCCATTCCCTGCTCTCTCCAGCACCGCTGTGATGAACACTCCTGACAATACATGTGTGAAAAACCAAGCCAGAGTTTCCGGGGCTGACTCCGAGGCTGAGGATGGGTGCACCTGTGGCCTGGGATGGGTGCTGCTCACTGTTCTCCCAGACAGGGGTGCCTGTCACCGTTCTCTCCAGGGGAACTCTCCTTCCTCACGTTCTCCCCAGGGCTGCTGGACCCCAGACCAGACACCTGCCAGTCTGAGGGTGACCAGCGCTGCCTCCAAAGGGATTCCTTTGCCGGAGTCCTTCCCCAGGAGCTCCCGCATCTCTGACACATATTCTCTGCATGCCTATCCTTCCGCCTTGGACTTGCATGTTTTGGTCTCCGTCCCTGGGGAACCCAGTGACTGGGAGCGTGGTTTGGAGCAGAGTCAGGTGAAACCTTTCTCTGGCCTTGGGTTGTGAGCAATGCTTTTGCCCTTTGTGGTGTGTCTTCCAGCTTTCTGCATTTCCCTGTCTTCTGTGTGGGTCTCAGGAGGAACCAGCCCTGTCCGGTCTGGGGTCAGGCTGTGGTGTCCCAGCAGGACCAGGGGTCTCGGCCCGAGATAGTGCCCATAATTCCTAAAGTGGCCTCGTTGATTAATCTGATGTGTAATCCATCATGGATTTCAATATCAAATAATGGAAATTTTATGACAAATAAACACAGAATTAAAGGAGTCCCCTTTGAAAATAGGGGGACAGACACATAGTCCCCTATTGTGTGATTCCAATAACAGAAACATCAGGAATAGGTAAAGGAACAGAGAGAGAAAGCAGCTTAGGGGTTGCCGGGGTCTGGGCTGGAGGAGAAACAGGCAGGGAGGGCTTCTGGTTCGGGGACTCCTTTGGGGAATGAGATATTCTGCAACAATGTTCTGGGGTGTGGTGGCACAGCGTTGGGCATGTACTTAATGCTCAAACGTGTTCAATTGAAAACAAATAATTTTATTTAAAACAAATAATAAACATTATATAGGACATGGAAGGATAAAATAACAGTTAATATGTACCAGAGAGAAAGAACACAGGGGGAGGGGCTGAAACAATCAGGTGGGGTCTCGTGTTCAGGCGATTGAACTAAGGGTAATTGCACAAGGAGCTCTCCCTGCAGGGCTGTGGGCTCTGGATGTGGCTGTGGGAGCCCTGCAGGAGCAGGAGTAGAGGCAGGGCTCAGGATAGGGGCAGGGACAGGGGCATGGACAGAGGTAAGAGCAGGGGCAGGGGCAAGGGGAGGGACAGTGTCAGCAGTACTGGCAGGTGCAGGATCCAGGGCAGGAGCAGGGACAGGATCAGGGCCAGGGGCAGGAACGGGACCCTTGGCAGGGGCAGGGGCAGGGGAAGGGGTAGCGTCTCTGGCAGGAGTAGAGGCATGGGCAGGAGCAAGGGTAGGATTGGGATCAGCGACATTGGCTCTGGCAGTGAAGGGATCACGAACAGGGGCAGAGGCAGGAACAAGAGCACCGGCAGTGGCAGTGGCTGGGGCAGGGCAAAGGCAGGCGTAAGGGAAGGGGCAGGAGTCGGGTCAGGATCTGGGTCCAAGGCAGGGGCAGGGGCTGGGGTGGGGGAAGGGGGAGTGGCAGGAACTGTAGCAGGGGCAGGGGCAGGGGCTGGCACAGGAGCAGGTGCCAGTAATTCCTGAACTGCGCCAGGCTCTCCGTGGTCAGGTGCCGGGTCACCTGCCACCTCCCAGTATCCTCCTGAAGTCACTGCAGGCAAAAGCCCTCCCTACAGATCTGGCTCTAGCTCCTCAGGTCGTGGAGCAGTTGTGAGAGGAGAAAAGCTCACCTCTGTGCCTGTTCTCTGTGGGCCTTTGCAGAGACAGAGCTCAGCCCAGGGTCTCCCAGAGAAGCCACAGCCGGGAAGGAACCCTCACGGGGACGTCACCCCAACTGCAGTCCACTGCTGTGTGTTCTGTGCTCACTCATTGCTCCTGGCCCCACACCAGCCTCTGGGACTCCTCCCTGTGGGGCCAGCACTGACCTTTCCCCACACACCACAAACACCCAGCCCAGCCTTCTCACACTCGGCCTTGCCCTCCTTGGGCTCCGGCTCCTAGACAACTGTCCGGTGGACAACCACCTGGGACAGTGGTCTGTGTGGTGTCGGAGGTCTTGCCGGGCAATCCCCAATACCTGCTTCTGGGGACCCCTGTGGGGTCACCCTCTCTGTTGGGGAGATGTTGGGCGTGTCCACCAGCCTCCTCTCCATGTTCTCTGTGGCCTTCTGCAAAGACAGGGACCAGTTGCCGGCCCCGAGGCATCACAGCCCTGCCCGACCATTCGCACTGTCCTCCTGCACAGTACCCCTGCTGCTCCCAGATCAGACACAGACCTGTGCGTGCACAGCCCTGCAACCGGGATGCAGTGACCCATTCCTGCAGGGCTATCAGAATAAACCTCGGGCAGAAGGGGCAGTGCCCGCACACCCCATCCCACACAGCCAGCCTTGACCTTGAACATGACCTGCCCACTAGGTATGTGACCCCTCATCATCCTGCTCCTGCTTGGGGTGGCGCCACCCTGCATGACCCCTCTTTAGACACACATACACACACACACGCACACTCACACAGACACCCACACAGGGAGGGCACCTTGGGCTAGAGCGTTCATCAGAGCGAGTGGGGCTGCGTGGCCGGCTCTGGGCCTCCTGGTGTCACCTTTCTGTCCCTCCGGCCAAATGGCCAGAGGCGTGCGGAGCCCTGACATGAAATCCCCAGCGGGGGACAGTGTCTGCTGGGCGAGCTTTCTTCCACCTTCAGGCTCCGGAACTCGGAAAACAACATGCAAACCTCTTGGTTTGAAGATCTCCAAAGAAATGAGCTGGGCAGAGGACTGTCTGTGGAATGTGGTTGCCTGGTTACCAGGGTTCCAAATTCTGTTGGGCTCTGTTTTCAGGGAAGTGAGTTCACTGCCTAGGGTCCCCTTACCCAACTTCCTCCTCACAGAAGACCCCCCCGAGTGCCCCCCTCCCCCGGCTGCTCAATGCTTATCCTCCACCCATGCCGTGTCCACACAGTGATACACACACAGGCCACCCACAGCCCCCGGGAAGCCTGGGTGCAGCTGGTGTCTCTGCTGTGATGGCACAGAGCTGGGCTCAGACCTGATTCCTGTGCATGCCCAGAGCTGTGACCCTGGACAGACCCTGTGCCTCTCAGGGCCTCCCCAGGCTCCCCATGTGCACATTGGGGTATTCTGGCTTCTACTACTAGTTACACCATTGGGGGTAGGACCTCTACACATGTTCCATACCTGCCTTCACATGAGGCTGGTGGACACTTGGCAATGCAAGGATGAGCCAGGAGCTGGGCTTGGCATGGAACACAGCTCAGAGGGGCTTGGCTCTGCTCTGGGGTCCAGGCAAAGCCAGCCCCCTCCTGCTTGTGTCCCAGCCCCCATGGGAAGGTAGTAATGAACTGATTCTGACCTTGTCCTCTCACAACACAGACTTGCAGAGGCTCCCATTAGGGTTGGGCTCATGTCCCAGGGCCTCGTCTGTGCCCATGTGCTGGGCAGTCCCCACCGTGGCTCCTGGCACCCCTGAATCCTGGTCATACATCCCTGTGGAATCCCCTCCCCTCCAGGGTGGATGGCCTTTGTGACGGCGCTCTCAGGAATGGAATGGCACAAAATGCCGGGATGTCATTTCCAAGTTTGTGGAGGAAAGTCTGTGACTTCTCCTGGTTCCCTCTGTCCTGTGTTCATTCTCTGTCTCCTTCTCTGTCTCTGTGTCTGTGTCTCTCACAGAAGCAGGATCTGTGGGTTCCATGGGCGATGTGAGAAACCTCAGAAGCCTCCCTTGTCCCCGTTTCCCTCTCCGGTCCCGGTGCTACATTCCTTCCTAAGGCCTCCTCACCCTGACCAGAGGAGTGATTCTGGATACCCTTCCAAATGGGGACCCTGAGGCTGCAACAAGGAGGGCCCTGACCTTGGTCTCCAGACTGGAGCACAGTGCTCTGCCACGTTCTCCGTACCCAGGTCCTCAGCCCCCCAAGCCCCCAATGTGTGCTCTGCTGCGAAGGAACTCGAGGGGGTAGAAAGCATTTTCCCAGGCCTGGGATCACAGGGGGTCAGAGATGGAGATCCAAGGCCAACAGGCTCTTCTACAAGCCTGTGGGACCCTTGGGACACTGCATCTCTGCAGCCCAAGTGACAGAAGAGTAAGCTGAAGCCTTTTGGGCTGTAGCCCCTCTGGACTTGGGGGTGAATATCTCTTCCTGCTGCTCACAGGGGCTATGAAATCTTTGCAAGCTGGAGCTGACCCAGCTCAATGGGGCCTGGTTCCTGGTCCTGCAGCCCCACAGTGAGGAGAGGTGAGGCCAGGCAGGAGTGGGAAGAGGGCAGAATGGACTCTCCCTAGGGTCCATGGCTGCCTGGTCAGCACAGACCCTGCTGAGTGCTGGCCCCTGGGGCACCCAGACTCCTGCTCCCAAGCAGGCTCTGTGAGGGAGACTAGAGTGTGTCTCCTGCTACCTAAAATGGTGTCACTCTGTCCTGTATCTACAGCCTGTCCCACCACCTGGACTCCCTTCTAGTTGGCCAGCTCACCTACAGGGTCAAGAACAGACGATCATGAAGCTCAGGGGCAAGTGTATGGCTGGGCAGGCAGGGAGGGCTTGCTCTGGGCTCAGGGAATCTTTGGCTGGGCTATCAGGGTCTCTGGAGGGCTGGCCTTCCAGATTCTCTGCTGACCAGTCCTGGGTTAGGGTAAGGGTTAGGGTTAGGGTGAGGGTGAGGATGAGGGTCAGGGGTTAGGGTGAGGGTGAGGGTGAGGTTTAGGGTTAGGTTTAGGGTTAGGGTTTACGGTTAGGGTTAGGGTTAGGGTTAGGATTAGGGTTAGCATTAGGAGACGATGGCTCCTGATACTCCAGTAAAGTTATATAAGACCTACTCGATATTCAGTTAAAGGGCATGTGACTTCCTGAAAGTTATGTGAGCTGAGAAATTGTGACACTCATTTAGAAAGTTAGTAGGAGAATAAAGCTCATTTGACAACCTGAAAACTCATAACACTCAGGAAGAAGCTTTGAGTTGTACTGACACGCAGGCAGGCAAGGGACAAATTCTTGATGCTCAGATTGTCTGGTGGAAAACTTACACTCAGGGAGAGGAGGGCACACTGCCCTTCATGCAGGTGGAGTTGTGACCTCCTCACACTCCTACAGGAAGGTGAATCTTCTTAACATGCAGGTATGTGAGGTGAGCATTTGTCATCCTCCAATCGGTGAGAAGCCGTCTCCTGATAATCAGAGAAAATGACACCTCAGGATATTCAGGTGTTTGTGGTGAAAATTCCTGACCCTCAAGTATAGGAGACACATCTTCCTGCATGTAGGTCCCAGAGAGGAGACCTGGAGACACTCGGGTAGGAAACACCAGACCCTGTGATACTCAGCAGTGAATAGAAAGGTGGACTTCTTAGTCCTAAATTAGAGAAATTCAAAGTGGCTCTTTGAAAAGTGTGCTGATAGTATGTACTTGGAAGATAGAAAGACAATTTGCCCTATACTGTGCTAAGGATCGATTAATCTTCTGAGCCCGACACCCTGTGACCATTGACATGCTGCATCATTGTGACACAGAGGGACAGAACTGACCCTCAACCCATGATTTGGAACAGGAAGTGTGGTTGCAGCTTGCAGGAGGGGCAGACCCGGACACTGGACCAAACTGGATCCTCAGATGATACGGAACCTTCGAAGGGTAACTGGGAATGAAGATCCTGGCGTTGGGACAGAGGGAGGGGGCTGCAGATGAGCCCCCATCACCCGAGGGGTGCAGAGGAGCCTGTACAGAAAGCTGGGATCTTGTTTCAGCCTGAACTGGTTAAGCTAAAGGGCTTCTGCCTGGCCTGACTATTGGTGTGGGGGGAGGGGGGAGGTAGCCATGCTGATTGGTCAGGAGGCCACAGAGCTTTGTGAGGTCACTGGGCTTCCAGGCCAGGCTGGGCAGGAGTATGGTAGAGATGCTGCCAACTGCCATTCTGCTGGACTTGGTAGTGTCTGTGGTTGCCAAAGATAACGCCACGTGTGAATAAGTGTCAGGGACACCTCCGGGGGGTGGAAAGAGTGTCTTCTGAATAGCAAGCCCCACCCAGACTCCGTTTGTCCAGGGCTAGGAAGGAGGCCAAGCTTGGGCCTTAGCAGTCCCCTGGGTCTCACGGGTGTGACCCACATCGCCACCTCAGACCATCCTTGCTCCCAGCTTCATCAGCCGAGAGAAACCAGGGCTGACCCCTGGGCTCCTATGCCTCCCGTAGCACAGACGCTGTTGTCCTTCCCTCACCTGGAGAGTGACCTCACTGCATCTTGCACATCAAGTCCCAATTTTTAGAAACCCCTTTCTTCCCACAGATACTGAGGTGACCCACCTGTGGCTGACCCCAAAGACCCCAGGGTATTGCCATGGCATTCTTCTAGGTTCCTGCCACCACCTTAGACTCTGACAGCACTCAAGGTACCCCCAAACTCTTGTGGCCTCTCCCCAGTTCCCAGATCTTCCATCCGTGGACCCCCGCTGCTCCCCAGACCTGGGATCACTGGACCTGCCTTGGCTACTCTCCCTCCTGCCACCATCCAACCCCACACTGCAGCCCCAAGACCCCTGTGGCTGTTTTCTGAGTCTCCCACCCAAAATTGGCTCTATAAACCTCAAGCCATTACACCTCCCTCTCTCCAACTCTAGCCTCCCCCTCTGCCTGGGATCTCCCATATTTCTAAGGCCCTTATCATCGGTCCTGCTTCCTATGGCGCTTTCCTTCCTCGCCTTGGGGCTACACCCACAAGACACCAGAACACATACTCCTCCAAACCAGTTCCTGAACCCTCAGTTTCCTGCTTCCCTACCGCCCTGACAGTGCCTCTCAGCAGCACCCCCTCGGACCCTCCACACTCCCGGATGCCCCACCTTGCCCAGCCCCCTAGCCCTGATTCTCCCATCCTGCAGGTGCGAGGACAGGCTGTGCCTCTTCTTGGTTTCAACTGTGCCCCTGGTCTCTCCCCAGTGCCCCCTGTTGGTTAATGTTCAGGCAGAACCTACTGGGAAGTGGCCGTATCATCGGAGGGCAGGATGCAACAATCGGGGCCTGGCCCTGGATGGTCATCCTCCACGTATTCATGTCCCATAATAACCAAAGGTACCATGCATGCAGAGGCAACTTGCTGAACCCCCATTGGCTGCTTACTGCTGACCACTGCTTCGCCTCCAAAAAGTACATGTGGGAGTGCGTGGAGGGAGGTCTTCAGAAAGGCTCTTCCCAGAAAGGGACATTCTCCAGGGCTCTCTGTGCGCAGTCTCCCTGGGGCTCTGGGCCTGGTGGCAACCAGAACATGAGTGGGTGGGCCCAGGCCCTTGCTGAAGGAGGGCTCTGAGGATCATGGTCACCAGAAGTTTCTGTCGAGCCCGTCCTTTCTGAGGATGACCTGGCTTGCCTCTGTGCCCACAGAAAAGTATATGACTGGAGACTGATTTTTGGAGCAAGGGAAATTATGTATGTGAATGATAAGCCAGCGAAGCCGCCTCAACAGGAGACATTCGAGAAAATCATCATTCATGAGAAATACATCCCCAGTTTAGAGCACAATGACATCGCTCTCATGATGATCACCCCTCCCGATCCCTGTGGGCAATTCATCGGAACGGGCTGCCAGCCCCAAATGAGGGCAGGCCCACCTGGAGTTCCCTAGGCCTGCTGGGTGGCTGGCTGGGGATTCTTGAAAGAGGAAGCAGAGTATGGGAGGGGCTCTCACAGGGGTAGGGGCGCTGCTGTTCATTCCCTCAGTGGTCTCTGAAGTGAAGGGGCCATATGTAGTGCCTAGTGGTGATGTCCACCAGAATGCGGGAAACTGTCCCCCTTTAGAGCGGGAGAAACTGGCAGCCGAGTCCCCTGTCCACAACCTCACGACTGATGGCTCGTGTGGTCGCCAGGTGGAAGGGTGCATGCAGCCTCAGGAGAACCTGGGCATTTTTCGAATGGGGTATGTGCTGTGGTTCTATCTGGGGCCTTGAACCCCAGTTGCTACCTTCTGGAATTGGGGGATTGTCCCCTGAAACGGCACTTGGAGAAGAGCTCGAGATGGGGTTTTGTGGTTGCGGGCCAACTCCTCTCCTCTCTGGACATCCATTTCCGCATCTGTGAGTGGAAGGGCCATGTCACTTGGTCTCTGAGCTCTGAGACCACAGAGCCCAGCCCTCTAGACATCAGTGAACCTCTGCTCCCCACCCTCGGTGGTCACAATGCGAGAATCCACCCTCCCCATCCCAGTGACTTCTTTGTCCCTGGAGAGAGGGGACAGGGTTCTTGGCAGGCCAGCAGTGGGCAGCAAGGGTTTGACGAGTAGGTTAGGCCTTTCAGCTTTCCACAGGTGACCACATGGACTTTTCACCCAGTCACATTGGGAATGAGAATAGAGACTGAAAGCTCTTCGGTCCCTTGATAATGGAAAACTGAAGGCTCCTAATTCAAAGCACTTCAGTCATTTGGGGTTCAAAACTCAGCCTTTTCTGGTGACAAAACCCTGGTAGTTTCAGTATGCTTCCTGTAACTCTTCTTCCCTCTCTCAAGGCTGCCCCCCTTCTCTGACTGGGTTGCTTCTCCTCTCGGGCACCCCTGTTTTCACTGGCCTCTGCTGGCCCTTCTCTCCCTGACCTGGGGTATCAACCTCTGTCTATTGATGTCCATAACTCTGCTGTGGCCTCTAGAGCAGTCTTCTTGTCCCATCCCCCCAGCCTACCCTGCTTTCCCCATCCACCCGAATATGTGTGCAGTGTCCCAGGGTTCTTGGATTCCCTCGGGTCTGATCTCAGGGTTCCCATTTACACTCCCACCCCTGCCACCACCTTTGCTGTCCTAAATCTCAAAATGTTTATAGGCTCCCAACTACACCCTGGACATCACACAAGGACACTTTTGTTTTAGAATCGTCCTCAACTTAGTGGGATTTCTACCATCTTCTGGTGAATCTATCCCGCACTGTTAAGGCCAAGTCATAAAAATCCCCAGCCTCCAAATTTCTGAGATATTTTTGCAAACCTTCCTTTTTCTACCTCCTCCTTGAGCCCATATGCTTCTGGGGTATTCCTCCTTTTCTATTGAATTTCAATTTCTTGTGGACATTTTAGCTTTTAAAGCCAAGGTGTTGGGCTTGAGAAAACCCTGTTCTCTTCCACGTCATCTGGCTCTTCCTTAGATTTAAAGGTAACCATAAGCGACCAGGGTTGTTGTGGTGGTCATTTCCATGTCACCCCTGCCTTGAGGACAGTGCAAATACAAAACTAACCCTGCTTGGGTGGTTTGCAAAGTTGACCTGAAGGGCCTGGAGACGCAGTCCAAGCCACACAAACACACAGTCTGAATGCTGTGTGCCTAGCTCCATCCACTTTGCTCCACTTGGTTTTGGCTTCCCACCTGGCCTACGCTGCCATGTTTCAAGTGTAATCAGCCACGTCTCCACTCGGATGCAGGCGATTTCAGACCCACCCACCAGGCTGTGGCTGGGCTGTGGGTGTGGCTGTGGTATGGGGAGGCCACTTGATTAAGAGGGGATAGCTGCCCCTATAGCCAGGCGTGAGGTTGGCTGATGTAATCAGAGCCTGGGCTGGGCCTTTCTTAACCCAAAGGTCATGATGGAGCCTCTGGGGCTGTACAGGATGTTCTGACCTGCCTTCCGGTTATTCCAAATACCCATGCCTCTGACAGATCTGTGTGTTTGGAGACCATCCTGCAGCTCCTCCTTCTCTGTAACTTCAAAAGCGATGGGAGGTATGAGGGGAGGGACTCATCTGCCCATCTCCAGCAGATCCTGTCCAGAAGTGAGCTGGGGGGTTTAACGGGGGATAAAACGGAATGAGGGGGACTTAGAGCCATACTGTGCGGAAATGAAATGTGTGTCCTGGATTTGAGTGTAGAGAAGAAAACCTTGGTCCAAATCCAAGACACACCACATCCCTACCAGCATGTTTGCGCAAGTGGTGCTCCAAGCTCTTGATTGGAGGCAAGGTGAGTCACAGCGCTTAACACAGGGAGTCAATATGGGGTGTAAACGAGGTGACACATCTTGTCTGTAGCTGTGAATAACCATCTGGCATCAACACACATTCCTGCAGCCACATCTGCTCATCCGCCATGCACTGCCCCTCCTCCTCACCTGCATATGCCTCCAACACCCCACATCCTTCACAAGTGTCTGAGGAGAGTCCAGGGGTATTGACTTTAATGGATTTTATGTTGAAGTAGAGCATGTCAGGATGATGGGGTTTCCGTGGAGGGAGGAGGCAGGGCTTTCCCAAAACATGTCTTCTGTTAACGCTGACCACCGAGCTGCCTGGCTGTAGCCTACAGGATCGCACCTACACTGCAGGAGGCCCATGTGAACCTCATCGACCTCGACTTTGTAACTTCACCCAGTGGTACAATGGACGCATTTGTTCAACCAATGTGTGTGTGCAGGGTACCCTGAAGGCAAGATCGACACCTGGCAGGTAACTTCCCTTCGGGCGCCCTTTCCCTGTCAAAACCTCTTTTGTGAATACCTGAACTCCACTCACTCCAGGGCCCTGCTTCAGTGTCTCTTTCCCTTGTCCCATCTTGTAGCAGTGAGGATGGGAGGTGATACCTGGGGCCCCTACAAAGAACCAGTCACCACACAGAGAGCTTTATCCCACCGTGACACAGAGATCATACCACCCGAACACCACCCTGGGAGAGAATGCTTACCTCTCCTCACCAGAATACAAAACCTTCCAATCCACTTGTACACACATGCCCGTGCATGCATAAAGCCTCATATGTGGACACATGGGTCGTTTATCTTCCCTTCTCACTGCAAGGAGACCCGTGACAATCCATCCCCTTCTCACATCCACCTGAAGCTGTTGATACCAACGCAAAATTCACCACCACCACCACCACCACTATATATCAAATATATCTATATCTATGTATCTATGTATCTATGTATCTATGTATCTATGTATCTATGTATCTATGTATCTATGTATCTATCTATCTATCTATCTATCTATCTATCTATCTATCTATCTATCTAATCTATGAAGGCATTATTTCTGGACTTCTTTCTCCCTGCCATCCCCAACTCAATCCCAACCCTTCCCCAGCACATCTGTCTTCCCTCTGAAACCCTCCAACAGGGTGGAATTGCTTTTGTGTCACGGGTCATTGTGGTCTCCTAAATTTGATTTTTGAAGTTGGAACAAGGCGATCTGGGGTGACAGGCCAGGTATGGTCTGGATCTCACACTCAGTGTCTCTCCTTATTAAATCAGTGCAGGTGGGCCGTGGAACACTTCTGTGAGGTGAGCTGACTCGGAAGGAGGGGTGTGGGCCTGATTCGATTGGAAGAATGACCCCAGTCTAAGTTTTGTAACGTGGCCATCTGATGCTCAGTCCACATTGCCAACCCCAGGCAGGAGTCTGCCCTCAAAAAGAATTGCTTATGTCCATCTGTGAATTCCTGAGAAAGAGATCTTGATGGCCTCATGTCAACTGCCCACTCTGGTCAGAGCCCAGATCAAGCCTAAATGCTGGATTAGCCACTTGAGAAATAAAATCGCAGGCTCCAGAAAGAAACCCCCGGGCTCCTGGCTGGGCAGTTGTTGCATCAAGCAATAGCCTCATACCTGTTCACCTGTTCACTGTGTGCACATGTTTCAAGTGCAAGATGGTCCTATGTTCTGGTTGCAAAGACAGATGTCATAGGGTACAGGAGCATGAGGGGGGAACATTGGGTGAGGAAGACCAAGGACCCTGTCTTTTCCTGCTGGGGCTGCAACAGGGACTGATGAAGCAGGCATGAGTATTTTCAGGATTTGTCAGTCTGTCTGGGTTCGAACAAACCCCCTGCTTTACCCCTCATCAGGTATGTGGCCCTGGGAATATGGCCAGAGGGTTGTGGACAATGAAATTAGAACAGATGTGAAGCTGTCAGAGCAGAGCATGACACGCTATACATGCTTATAGATGTTGGCTCTAGAGCCAACTGGTGATGATATGCTTGGTAACCTTATACTTATGCAGGGGCACTCGGGTGTATATCTTCTGTGCACTTATGAGCCCTGGAATGCCTAGGCTACCTAAGAGGACTTGCAAATTGATCTGGGTGGCCCATGGCTCTGTAGTGTATTAACATTTGATAAAATAAAACCACCAAATTTTATCTACCTTCACTGAGAGCCAACAATACTAAGATTAGAGTTGGCATGTCCATGATTCCTTTCGTTTGCTTTGGTCTGTCTCTACTGAAGTTTCTTAATCTCCCTACTGGGTATATAAGCTTTGTACCCTGGTGTCAGACACCGGGTACCCTCTAAACACTGAACAAAACTCAATGTCAGTCACAGAGTGAGATAACCACCAAGCCATAGGCCACATGGTCCAAAGAGCAGAAACAGCCATGGCAGCAACTCAGGAACTGCCCTCACCCTTCCTGGGCAGTTCTGAACCGGAGCTTGCAGGTGGGAATGGTGTGGCATGATGTGCTCAGGCTAAGGAGTAGGGGTGGGTGTGGAGGATTTGGGACAAATTTGGAGGATCTATAGTACAAGTGGTTTCTTTCCACTTACAGATCATTCCTCCTCCTCAGAGCTTCCCAGGATCCAGAACGGATTCTCCTGGCACTCTCTCCTTTCACATGCTCAAATCCTTGTCCTTAGTATTTCCCTTCTCTCCTCATTGGGCCTGTCATCTGAAGCAGACACTTGGGTCTCCTTCCTGGGGAGACAGTTCTTATGCTCAGGGAATACTGATAGGAGGCCATGGATTGGGTAGAGCCTGCAGAATTCGAATGATGGTTTCTTGTGTATCTTCTGAAACTTTCCATGCCCACGAATAGATTTACGTATAACACTCTTCTTATTTAGTCACTGTTCATACTGCTCTGACTTCCTATTTCATTTAGCAAATTAGAGTTATTTTCGTAGTAGCACACAGGGACTCACCTTCTCAAAATTACGTTGTGCGGTAGGGGTACTTATGAGATGTAGTGCCACATTTCCTTCCTGGGAGGGGTTATCTAGCCTCCTGCTTAGCTTTCCCTTAATGTACTCATTTCCCCACATATAAGCCAATACTGGTTTATATCAAATTCACTGATTTTTGCAAAACGAATAGATGTTCCAATTGTCATTTTTTTTTTTTAAATTATGAATGAAGTTGTTGACAAGTGAAGTGAGACTCTCTGATCTGCCTTACTATCCCTGTGGATACTCTAACCCTGAAAATGGCTTACAGGTCCCGGAGCAGATACTGTTGCACACAGAGACAAGAAGAACAGGGGAAAACTGGACAGACTCAACAATGAGCCGGCACCAATGGCCATCTAGGCAACTGAGGGATATGCTCACTGTTTCTCTGTGGGATGGTTTAGGCAAATGATAAGTATTTTTCTAAAAAGCAGAATTCATAATGACTTTTATTGCTAGGAACAGTAACAAGATGATTTGACGGTGGCTAAATCTGTGCACGTGGTAAAAGCCTGACTCCTGAGCACTCGGGAATAACAGACCTAATATGTGTGTAGGCACAAGTTCTAATTGCGAATTTGATGCATATCAGAAATTTTTTTAAAGATTTATTTGTTTATTTATTTATCTGAGAGAGAGAGATAGCAAGAGAGAGAGCATGAGCAGAGAGAATACGCAGAGGCAGATGGAGAAGCAGGCTCCCCACTGAGCAGGAAGCCCGATGTGGCACTTGATCCCTGGACCCTAAGATCGTGACCTGAGCTGAAGGCAGACTTTTAACTGACTGAGCCACTCAGGCACCCCTAATATAAGAAATCTTATATTTACAAGGAAAAAACTGATCCCAATGAATATAATTTTAGTGCAATTTAAATGGAAGTGGAAAAAATAGAGGTAGTTCATCTTTAATGTGTAGAAAACTCATCATGAAACAGAAATTAGCCTAATGGGCTTTTCTGCTGAAACAATATTCTTGGTAAAGAATTGTCAGTGACCTGCTTCTGGCCACTATAGTTGGGCCTATGTACTTCTCTTGGGTAGGTGTTCAGATAGTGGAATGGCTGGGTTATATGGCAGGTGTAAATTTTGACATATGAATGCACCCAGGAAACCAGCACCACAATCAACATAGTGAACCTGTCCATACTCCAAAGGCTTCCTTGGGGTGCTCTTTAATGCCTCCAGCCCCTTCCCTCCCCGGCCCTAGCAACTTCTGCTCTGTTTCTCTCACTGTGTATCTGTTTGCATTTAAAAAATTAATAAATGCAATCATACAGCGAGTGCTCTTTTTTTTTTTTTTTGGTCTAGCTTCTTTCACTCAGCATAATCATTTTGAGGTTTATCCATGTGGCAGTGTGTTCCAGTCCTTGTGGACTGGACAGTCCTTGTGTCTCATCCTTGTTGCCACCCAGCGCTCCACTATGTGACTGCCCCACAATTTGTTTCTCTAACCAGGTGATGGACTTTACATTTTAAGTTCATTAGAAATAAAGCAGCTATGAGCATTTGTACACAAGTCTTTGTGTGGACATATGCTTTCATGTTTCCTGGCTAAGTACCTACACGCAGGATCAAATGGTACGTGTATGGTGAGCACCTTTAAAACCTGCCAAAACGTGTCTTCAAGGCAGTTTCAACACTCTACATCCCCGTCAGCACTATCTGAGAGTTCCACTTCCTCCAGCTCCTTGCCAACATTTGGTGTGCTCCGTCTTTTTGTTTTAATTTAATCATTAAAAACAATTTAAAAGATTTTATTTATTTATTTGAGAGAGAGAGCACAAGCGAGCACAAGCAGGGGGAGGGGCACAGGGACAGGGAGAAGCAGAATCCCCGCTGAGCAAGGGAGCCCGACATGGGGCTTGATCCCAGGACCCGGGGACCATGACCTGAGCCGAAGGCAGTCACTTAACCACCTGAGCCACCAAGGCGCCCCGAATTTTTGCCGTTCTTATAGGT
Source organism: Callorhinus ursinus (assembly GCF_003265705.2). NCBI lineage: Eukaryota > Metazoa > Chordata > Mammalia > Carnivora > Otariidae > Callorhinus > Callorhinus ursinus. The sequence continues at coordinate 17,480 of NW_027397610.1, forward strand.
GTGTAATAATATGTCATGTGTGGTGTTTCTATCCACAAGTGTAGTCTATATATATATTTAAATCATTCGTAATGAATATTGTTAAGATTTATCATGAGGTAATAGGGCAGTAATTTTGACAGTAGCAAAATGTGGGAGTGCACATAGGGAAAGGAGGAGGTAGAAATAAGCATAAAATTAAATTCATTCAAACAGAATTTGGATTTTTCAAACATCATAAACATCAATGGAAAACATCTGAAAGACATACCAATAGCAACAGTCAAAGAACAATTTCTCCATTAAGCCAGGTCTATCCTATATAAAGATATTCCAAAGTATCCAATCTCCCAGAGCTGCCCTGTCTGCTGAAGTTACTACACCCAAATAGAACACTTTATATTTAAAACAAAATCCTCAGGGTGCACGACTGGCTCAGACAGTAGAGTGTGTGACACTTGATCTTGGGGTCCTGAGTTCAAGCCCCGTGTTACCTTGTAGATATTACTCTTTAAAAAGATACTAAAAAAACCCAAATTTAGCACAAGTCAACAATTTGCCCACAGTCAGTTCATCCTCCACTTTTAGGGTGATGATAGGTTTGCTCTTCACAAGAAGCATCATGTGACAACTTATTGACCTTTATATGGTTTGTTTATTTCCAATGAATGCTTTGATCTTGCCCCACTAATTCTTTCTCCCCAAAGCTCTAGAGAACCCCAGTTTTGATCTGCATGCTCAGGGAGAATTCATTCATGTCCATGATATTTTCATAAAGAAGAAGAAAGACAATGCAGAGCCCAGCGGTGGAACCTACCCAGCCAGCCCTTGCATCTCTCCTGGATGGGTTGAGCTATCACTGAACTGACTTTGTTAGGCAAATGGGTGCCAGTGTGCCAAAAGGATGCTAAATTCCATGCTCAGACAGATTCGGGAGTGTGGCTAGGGTCAAATGATTCCTCAGGCGGTATATGCCAGGAATATAAAATTGGTTAATTTAATTTTGGATTTTTTAATTTCTGAGATAAGAATCGAAACTTCAATAACTTTTCCTTGAGGAACACGACTTAAGTGTTGCATTATATTAAAGCAGTCAAAATGTTCTCTCGCGAATACAGTACGGTCATTGTGACATGGCTCTAGTGATGATGAGCAGGCTGTCCTATCATTGCAGCGCTACCTCATCCCTCAGTCACTGAAACACTATTACTCACCCTAAAGTTACATACTGTACACACAGACATAGCATTGTGAAGACCACTTTGTTGAATATAGGCCAATTCCAAAATTACCGTCAACATTCCTAAAAGCAAATAAAACAATCATTCTACAGATTGCTTCTTTAGTGCAAAGCCTTTGAAAACAACCTTATTCAGAAAAGTGGTGCTCTGCATTTGGCTAGCTATTAACCTAGTCATGCGAGATCCATCTATAAGAAAGTAAGAAAGGAACGAATTAGTAGTGGAAATATAAAAATTTGCAAATTATATTTGGATCCTATGAGTTTAACCAAATATTAGCTGACAGCTGCAACAGACCAAGATTTAATGAGCATCCAAATTATTTCAAACCTTATACTGTTCTTTGTAAAGGAAATAAATTCTCTAATACCACTGCTATCCCTCTAGGTAAATTGTTTAGTGTGAGTCTATCCAAGGCCTTTGATAGCTACCTCCTAACTCTGCCACACGCGCCCAGGCACTCTGAGAGCTCTACAGGACAGGGTGCACTTGAAAAAGTTCAAACAGCACTTCTCTGTGAGGTCTTGTTCAGAAGACCACAGAATCCACCAGAAGTGAACTTCCAAAACATTTTACACACTGAAGATGATAAACGGATCTCACGTGATCACAAATTCTACAGAGCCACAAAATGTTAGAATAAACTGTCCTTTAGTGTTAGTGATTTATTAATACCTAAAATCTATTTTTGTGTCTTAGTAAAATTAGCATTACTTCATGTGATAAAGGAATAAATCTACTTATAAAACTGGACTTTTGAAAAGATTCAGAGCTTCTTTCTCAGATTTTCTTCTTAAAACAGCAAACCCATTTGAGGTAAAGTGGAAGCACCTATGTAGTTTGAAAATATTTTCTTTAGCTGTCTGCAAATTAACTGATTAATTCATACTCAATGCAGGAACACTGTATCAGTTTACACCAGACCCTGAGAAGGCACTGAGAAATCTGACAAGAGCAAAACCAGGAGTGTTCCCACTCTTACTTTCTGTATAGTGAACATCAGAATTGTAGATACATATAATAAATGTATACTGCATCACGAACATCTTTAGCAGAGGTGTTGAAGGACATATTATAACACTGTTTTAAACCAAAAATCCTAGGGGCGCCTGTTTGGCTCAATGGGTTGAACATCTGCTCTTGGTTTTGGCTCGGGTCATGACCTCAGGGTCATGGGGTCAAACCCCCCCCCACGGAGCCCCACATTGGGTCACACACTCAGTGGGGAGTCTGCTTGAGATTTTCTCCCTCCCTCTGCCCTTACCCCCGCCGCCCACCCTCCATGCTCACATGTGTGCTCTCTTCTCTCAAATACATAAATCTTAAGAAAATAAACTGCAAATGCTAAATACACTATTTCAAATACTCTAATTTATGAATTAATATCTATGATGTAACAATGGCACTTTACCACAGTGATTGGAGTACAATCCACTTTTTTGCCAATTTTATGAATAATTTCCTTAACTAACTGTACAATGACATAAAACTTACATGCCTTTTTAGAAAATGTACTGTACACAGTTATAAGAGTATAGAACTAAGCTTAATCATACCTTAATTAGAAAACTCACATTTGTATTATGTTTCTATTAAAGGAAAAACTGTGTTACTCTAATACTTTTAATGAAATGACTTTTGTTCAAGATTAGGAAAAATTTGAATAACTTCTCTCAAGACCATTTCATTTCAGTTTTATACAAATTGTTTGGTCAGCTGACCAGAAAGAAAGGAAATAAAAGGAAAATATTTGCCCAGATGAGGTAGAGAATGTTCACACGAATTCAAAGCATAGTTCTCTTGGTTGTTCTGTTCCATCCTTAACTGGGCCCAAACCAATTTTAAATCCGAGCTTAAATGAGCTTCTTCAATTCTTCTTCCAATAAGGCTCTGTCACTCCCATCTCCAGGTTAGGGAGTACTCACGTCTCTGCAGAGGACTTGTCTTTGGTTCTGTCTTGCTCTTCCATGGACCACCAACACAGCCATTTTGAGAAGGGGATGTAATCACTCTGCTCTTTTTACTCACAGGCAACACCGATTTCTGAGTAGGCTTACCGCCGTCATATCCAGTAGTAATGTCCTGTATACACAAGACAACAAGAATCCCATACAATTTTGGATATTCATTTGGAGAATAAAAACTGTGAAGCCTTTCAAATACACTATTGATGTTAGTCGATCACAACACAAGAAATGAGAAATCTTTGAAATAGGATAACCATATTTTTCATAAATCTTAATCAGTTGCTCTTTCAATGTTACAGTCATGGTTTCCAAGTAAGACCATCTCAGAACAACAGCGGCAGTATTCAACTCATTATTATGCAAAGGGAAGTTCCACACAAAAAATCAACCAACTCTTCAAATGCAAAAGGACTTCTTTCCCATTTTCCAGGAGGCCTTTGTCCCCCTGCTACTTTTTTTTTAAGATTTAATTTGAGAGTGAGAGACAGAGAGAGCATGATGGGGGTGGTGGGGAGGGCAGAAGGAGAGGGAGAAGCCGACTCCCCCCAGAGGATGGAGCTGATGATGCATGGCTTGATCCCGGAACACGGGGATCATGACCTGAGCTGAAGGCAGACCTTTAACTGACTGAGCCACCCAGGCGCCCCATCCTGTTCCCCTCCAGTTTTATTGAGAAATAATTGACATACATTGCTGTATAAGTTTAAGGTGTGCAGCAGGGTGGTTTGATTTACATCGATTTTGAAATGATCACCACAGTAGGTTCAGCCAACATCCATCTTCTCAATATGGATACAATAAAAAGAAAGGAAAAGAAAAAAAAGAAAAGAAAAGAAAAGAAAAGGAAAGGAAATGAAAGAAAAGGAAAGAAAAGGAGAGACATGTTTTCCGGGGAATACGAACTCCTAGGTTTACTCTGGCCTTGTATCTTGCTGCAGTCATCAGGTTGAACCAGAGACCTCCGTGACCATCCAGTCCAATGTACATTCCCTAGCCAAGCTGCTGACGTGA
>NW_027397611.1:0-18502 GCF_003265705.2 Callorhinus ursinus
GGGCCACTGTGGGGACTGCCCAGCATACGGGCACAGACGAGGCCCTGGGACCTGAGCCTAACCCTAATGGGAGCCCCTGGAAGTCTGTGTTGTGAGAGGGCAAGGTCAGAATCAGTTCATTACTATCTTTCCACGGGGGCTGGGACACAGGCAGGAGGGGGGTGGCTTTGCCTGGACCCCAGAGCAGACCCAAGCCCCTCCGAGCTGTGTTCCATGCCAAGCCCAGCTGCTGGCTCATTCTTGCATTGCCAAGTTTGCACCAGCCTCCTGTGAAGGCAGGTACGGAACATGTGTAGAGGTCCTACCCCTGATGGCGTGCCTAGAAGTAGAAGTCAGAATACCCCAATGTGCAGATGGGGAGCCTGGGGAGGCCCTGAGAGACACGGGGTGTGTCCAGGGTCACAGCACTGGGCATGCGCAGGAGCTCGGACTGAACCCAGCTCTGTGCCCTCACAGTGGGGACACCGGCTGCACCCAGGCTTCCCCGGGGGCTGTGGGTGGACTGTGTGGGTGTCACTGTATGGATGGGGCATGGGGGGAGGTTGAGCATTGAGCAGCGGGGGAGGGTGTCCCCTGGGGGGCCTTGTGTGAGGACAAGTTGGGTAAGGGGACCCCAGGCAGTGGTGACCTCAATTCCCTGACAACAGAGCCCAACAGAATTTGGAACCCCAGTAACCAGGCACCCACATTCCACAGACAGCCCCCTGCCCAGCTCATTTTGTTGGAGATCCTCAAACCAAGATGTTCACATGCTGCCTGCCGAGGTCTGGAGGCTGCAGGCAGAAGAAAGCATGCCCTGCAGACGCTGTCCCCCGCTGGGGATTTCATGTCAGGGCTCCCCACCGCCTCTGGCAATTTGGCCGGAAGCACAGATAGGTAACAACAGGAGGCCCAGAGCCGGCCACCCAGCCCCACTTCCTCCGATCTGACCTATGTAGCCCCAGGTGCCCTCCCTGTGTGTGTGTGTGTGTGTGTGTGTGTGTGTGTGTGTGTCTGTGTCTGTGTGTGAGTGTGTGTGTACGTGTGTGTGTGTGTGTGTGTGTGTGGATGGGGTGTGTGCCTGTGTGAGTGTGCGTGTTTGTGCTTGTGTGTGTGTCTGTGTGTGTGAGAGTATGTGCGTGTGTGTGTCTGTGTGAGTGTGTGCGTGTGTGTCTGTGTCTGTGTGTGTGTGCACGTGTGTGGATGGGGGTGTATATCTGTGCGTGTGTGTGTGTCTGTGTGTGAGTTTGTGCGTGTGTGTGTGAGTGTGTTTGTAAAGAGGGGTCATGAGGGTGAGGCCACCCCGAGCAGGAGCAGGCTGATGAGGGGTCAGATACCAGGTGGGCAGGTTATGTTCAAGGTCAAGGCTGGCTGTGTGGGATGGGGTGTGTGGGCTCTGCCCCTACTGCCCAAGTTTTATCCCAATAGCCCTGCAGGGTTGAGTCACTACAACCCGGGTGCAGGACTGTGCACGCACAGGTGTGTGTCTGATCTGGGAGCAGCATGGGGACTGGGCAGGAGGACAGTGCGGATGGCCGGGCAGGGCTGTGATGCCTCCTTGCCGGCTACCGGTCACTGTCTTTGCAGAAGGCCATGGAGGACATGAAGAGGCAGCTGGTAGACATGCCCTCCTCCCTGACAGAGGGGTTGACCCCACAGGCATCCCGAGAAACAGGTGCTGGGGATTGCCAGGCAAGACCTCCGACACCACCTGGACCACTGTCCCAGGTGGTTGTTCACCAGACAGTGGTCCAGGAGCCGGAGCCCACGGAGGCCAAGGCCGAGGATGAGAAGGCTGGGGCTGGGTGTTTGTGGTGTGTGGGGATGGGTCGGTGCTGGCCCCACCAGAGGCTGGTGTGGGGCCAGAAGAAACGACTGGGCACAGAGCACCCAGCGGGTAGGCTGCAGTTGGGGAGACGTCCCTGTGAGGGTTCCTTCCCGGCTGTGGCTTCTCTGGGAGGCACTAGGCTGGGTTCTGTCTCTGCAAATGCCCACAGAGAGTAAGCACGTGGGTGAGCTTTTCTCCTCTCACAGCTGCTCCCCCACCTGAGGAGCTAGAGCCAGCTCTGGAGGGACAGGTACTGCCTGCAGTGACTTCAGGAGGAGACAAGGAACCAGCAGGTGACCCGGCACCTGACCACGGAGAGCCTGGCGCTGTCCAGGAAAAAATGGCACCTGCTCTTGCCCCAGCCCCTACCCCTGCTACAGTTCCTGCCACTCCCCCTTCCCCAACCCAGCCCCTGCCCCTACCTCGGACCCAGATCCTGACCCTGCTCCTGCCCCTTCCCTTACCCCTGCCTCTGCCCCTGCTTGTGCCCCTGCCCCTGCCCCTGTTACTGCTCCTGCCCCTGCCAGAGCCACTGCCCCTTCCCCTGCCAGTTCCAGTGCTCCCCTTCCTGCCCCTGACCCAGATCCTCTTCCTACTCCTGCCCTGGATCCTGCACATGCCACTACTGCTGACCCTGTCTCTCCCCTTGCCCCTGCCCCTGCCCCTACTCTTACCTCTGTCACTGCCCCTGTCCCTGTCACTATCCTGAGCCCTGCCCCTACTCCTGCTCCTGTAGGGCTCCCACAGCCACATCCAGAGCCCAGAGACCTGCAGGGAGAGCTCCTTGTACAATCACCCTTAGTTCCATCGCCAGAACCCGAGACCCCGCCCGATTGTTTCATCCCCTCCCCCTGTGTTCTTTCTCTCTGGTACATATTAACTGTTATTTTATCCTTCCATGTCCTATATACTGTTTATTATTTGTTTTAAATAAAATTACTTGTTTTCAATTGTACACGTCATGAGCATTAAGTACATGCCCAATGCTGTGCCACCACACCCCAGAATATTGTTGCAGAATATCTCATTCCCCAAAGGAATCCCCGAACCAGAAGCCCTCCCTGCCCATTTCTCTTCCAGCCCAGACCCCGGCAGCCCCTAAGCTGCTTTCTCTCTCTGTTCCTTTACCTATTCCTGATGTTTCTGTAAGTGGACTCACGCAAGAGGGGCCTTTTTGTCTTCCCTCCTATTTTCAAAGGGGACTCATTTTCTTCTGTGTTTGTTTGTCATTAAATTTCCCTTATTTGATATTGAAATCCCTGATGGATTACACATCAGATGTAATCATAGAGGCCACTTGAGGAATTATGGGCACCATCTCGGGGCCGAGACCCCTGGTCCTGCTGGGTCACCACAGCCTGACCCCAGACAGGACAGGGCTGGTTCCTCCTGTGACCCACACGGAAACCAGGGAAATGCAGAAAGCTGGAAGACACACCACAAAGGGCAAACCATTGCTCACACCCCAAGGCCAGAGAAAGGTTTCCCATGCCTCTGGTCCAAATAATACACCAAGTCCCTGGGTTCCACAGGGAGAGCAAATGCATGCAATCCAAGGGGGGAAGACAGGCACGTGGGGAGTCAGAGATGCGGGAACTCCCGGGGAGGGACTCTGACATAGGAAACCCTATGGAGGTAGTGCTGGTCACCCTCAGACTGGCAGGTGTCTGGTCTGGGTACCAGCAGCCCTGGGGAGAACGTGAAAAAGTGGAGATCCCCAGCAGGCACCCTGGAAAGAAGGGTGACAGGCACCCCTGTCTGGGGGAACAGTGAGCAGCACACATACCAGGCCGCAGGTGCACCCATCACCTACTATGTTCAGCCTTGGACCCACCCCCGGAAACTCTGTCTCGGTTTTTCACGGATGTGTTTTCAGGAGTGTTCATCACAGCCGTGATGGAGAGAGCAGGGAATACAACAACACTAATGCACAAGGAGATGGATGGGATCCACAGTCCCAGTCCTCATGATAGAGGATACATAGTGTCCTGTAGGCACTGTCACATTTTTATTCGGGGCACAGGATCTGGGAAGCCCCTACTGAGACCCTTCCTGCCACCCTGTTCCTGGGAACATTCAGAATTGGAGGAGGAGAAGGTGGAGAGGATCCAGGATGACAGAGGGCCAAGGAGAAGGAAGGGCAGCACTGGGAGGACCTGAGCCACCATCCAAGGCCCGGGCTGTGGTGCCTTTGGATCTCACCCCAAATAAGGGCTCCTGTTGGGTGGACCCAACTTCTGTGGTTTCCCTCCCTCCTTCCCTCTCACTCCCTCCCTACTTCCCCCTTTCCTTCCTCATTCAGCAGAGGATCTGGTGTCCCTGCTTTGTACTAAGCACTGGGGCTTCATCAGTGAGCACCCCAAACACACGTGGTCGCGTCCACTGTGGGAGGTGACAGGGGTCAGTCCTCAGGGCTAGGAGTGGTGATGAGCACCAAGAATCTGCTCCTGAAAAGAGGCCAGTTGCACAAAGAAAAGAATGGAGAGACCCATGCTTAGCACTTCCTCTAGAAAAATCTAGTCCTGAAAATTGATGAAGAGTAAGTATACCCAAGACTTCCTGCAATGTGAGTTCTAGTGGCAGGTATGCACTGATTCCTAGAACCAACAAAGTAAATTATCCAGTGTCGACTGGGGTGTTGTGACCCAACTTTTCTGACCAAATGACAGCATTTCAGCCAACATCTCCAGGGCTTCCGAGTTTTCCCAAGGGTCTCTGTGATCCTCTGATCCTTCCATCAACCTCCTTGGGAAGCTCTGTCTTGTCTTACTTGCCTCCTGCCTCTTCTGGGACCCTTCTGTGGCCTCCTCGACAGGGCCACCCCCACCAAGACTCCCCCGCCAGGACTCCCTGTGCCCCGTGGCCTGGCACCCGCATCCCGTGGAGGTCCTGTGAGCCAGGTGCATTGTGCAAAGCCTGTGCACTCCTTCTGGGGTCACCGGGCATCTCCCTTGCAGCAGCCTGCATCTTCCTGCACTGGGTCTCCTCTGAGCACTCTGTGAGGCTGGACTGTGCCCATGTCATGGGCACGGAAGCAAGAGTCCAGAAGTTTCAGACGACCTGTTCCCAGTCCCAGGATGTGGAGCCTGGGCCAAGGATGGTCAGCAAGCAGAGGAGGACTTGGGCCCAGGGAGCCTGAGGGAGGACGTGGCACAGTGAGCCTGCAGGAGAGTGAGCACCGTGGGAGCCTGGCGCTAAGGCCTGCTGGGAGACCACGTCCCACCCTCACTGCCTTTGTCTCCAGGGCTCGAGGTCGTCAGGGTATCCACCCTCCGCGGCTGCAGACTGGCAGTGGCTGGCAGGAGGGGAGACACCTGGTGCAGGAGAAAAGCCTCGACAGAGAGGACGGGCAGGCACTCCCCCATTGGCAGGTGCACTGGGGCAGGCTGAGGGGGCATCTGCAGACAGCAGTGCCTGCAGCTGGGGTCTTCACACAGACCCCCTCCTCAGGCTCAGCACAAGCTTGTCTGGATGGCCTTTGTCCCCCAAATACAAAGTCTGGCCCAGGACGCCCCTCAAGCCCCACTCCCAATCATTTGTACTCAGCTAAAGTGACAAGAAATGGCCAGTAGTTTAGGAGGTGTTGGGTGCACAGGGACATTTGTTTTTCTGGCCTGTGCTGCAACGTTCCTGGCATTTTAAAGATCTCAGGGCTTTGATTCAAAAACAGTAGGATGCCGGGAACCCCAGACAGCTTTCTGGAAACCTTCTTCTGGTCCTTGCATCCCTCCCATCCCACCAGCGCTGCTCAGAATCCCTCCAGGTCACAGACCCACAGTCTTGGGACCTCAGATGGCCCAGACGATGTGCCTTCAAAAAGCGATCCCGGTGGGGCAGCAGGACACACTGCGGACTCCAGCAAATCCGGCTCCCAGAACCTGAGGGTACTGCTGGACAAGCTGTCTGAAAACAGCCAGCTAAGGGTTCCAGGAAGATACCAGAGGCACTGGATTAACTGAGGAGCATCTGAAGTTCAGGAAGGGGCAGTCAGAGCTTCCAGACCATTCTTCCCTAAAGCTCCTCATTCCTCAGCCTTTCTTCTGGTGATTCTGCTTGGTTTCTATTTGCCCCAACTGTTATCCATTGCCTTAGGCAGCAGAGACTCACGTATGCCTTTAAATGTTTTGGACATTGAATGTCCTCCAGTAGCCACTTCACTACTGGGAGAGTTGGTAGCAAACAAGACGTCCCAGAGGACTCCAAGGGTCTGGACTTGGTGTTTCCCTCTCCTGAGATGGGGACACCTGTGGGAGGTTCAGGTGGTCAGGTGAGGGAGGGGGGCAGGCACCTGACGTGGACAGATGGGGGTTGGGGAGGCCCGAGGCCCCCTGGGTATGTGCCTGGCATCCAGACTGAACAGGTCTTCAAAGCTACAGAGTAGGTGGGATCATCTTCAGGCTGATGTGGAAGGTGAGGGGAGCAGAGGGCACTGAGGAGGTCCGGCTCAGACAGGAGAGGGCTGAGCCACACTTTTGGGGGGAAAGTGGGTCAGGTTCAGGATCACAGGGACAGACCTTGAGGTCAGTATGCCATGTGAAATATGCCAGTCCCTAAAGGACCGACACCCGAGGATCCCATTTGTGAGGGATGGACAGCACTCCCATTCACAGAGGTGGAAGGAGCTTCTGGGTGCCAGGGCTGGGGAAGGGGAATGGGGGGTTAGGGTCTCGTGGGTAAAAGTTCATTTTGGGATGATTAAAATATGGCAATGGATGGAGGTGGCAGGTGCAGAACAGTGAATGTACTTATTGCCACTGAATTGTACGTTGAAATGTGCTTCACAGTATCAGTTGTATGTCCCTTATACCAATAGGAAAATAATGAGTCAGGAGGATGGGACCTTTGTGAATCCCTGGAGGGCCCAGGAGCAGGGAGCCTGTATCTTAGTTCTCGCTCTCACGCTCTGCCCCTTGTTGGTGACTGAGGTCACAGTAGGCACTCAGTAAATGCTTGCTAAGACACAGTGCAAGCAGATGGTCCAGAGAGAGTGCACAAGTGCAAACCCACTTGTGGGCACTGAGGAATCCCAAGGGGACGCGCATCTAGACAGAGTGAGTGCCCACATTTCACAAACACCAGCACAGAAATAGCCATTTAAAACCAAGGCAGGAACCAAAAATAACCCAGAGGGCTCCATGCTCCTGGAGGCCAAGCTAGTGGCCATGGCCAAGGCCTCTGGTGATCAGGGGACTGTGGGTCTGAGAGGTAGCTCAGTGCACCCCTGACCCTGAAGCCCCATGGCCACGGTGAGGTGTAAGGACTGGGAGGGACGACCTGGCCAGGGCCCATTCTGGCTCCATGACTGCTACAAGGCTGCTCCCAGCCCCACCAGTCGGTGTCTGTTTAGAACCAGGGAGAAAACCTTTTCCCTCAATTGTTCTTTTTAAAGATAGTTGCTCAGCATTGACACAGAAAAACATCCAACATAAAACTAGAGCCGTTCACAGCTGCAAATGGCCCAGAAGTGATCAAAATGTGATGACCACAAAGAGAGGAACTTATGCCCCCAGGCAGGCCTCCTCTGCGCAGGGGTGGCCAGGGTGCTGGTGTGCCTGTGCAAGCAGTGCTGGGCTCCACAGTTTCCCTCAAGGGCACAGAAGTAGGAACCTGCTCTGACGGCATTGCTCAAGGCAGCACCCCCTGATGGAGACGGGGGCAGACCCTCATGAGTTCCGGGTATCCTAGTGATTCTTGGGCACGGCCCAAATCTCAGTTTCTTCATGACCCAGGGAATGATGGGGGGCCAGCCCAGCAGCCTTGGGTCCCTTATGTCCTCTGGGGCCAGCCCAGCAGCTGCAGGTGCTGCGGGTCCTCCAGGGGACAGCCCTGCAGCCTCAGGTCCCTCATGGCCTCCGGGGACAGCCCCTCATGAGTTCTTGGTGTCCTGGTGATTTCTGGGCACAGCCATGAATCTCAGCTTCTTCATGACCCAGGGAAAGATGGGGGGACAGCCCTGCAGCCTCAGGTCCCGCATGGCCTCCGGGCACAGGCCCTCATGAGTTCTGGGTGTCCTGGTGATTCTTGGGCATGGCCCGAATCTCAGATTCTTCATGACCAGGACCAGCCCAGCAGCCGTGAGTCCCCCAGATCCTCTGGGGCCAGCCCCTCATGAGTTCTGGGTGTCCTGGTGATTGTTGGGCACAGCCAGATTCTCAGCTTCTTCATTACCACGTCCATCCCAGCAGCTGAGGGTCCCACAGGTCCTCCAGGGACAGCTCAGCAACTGCAGGTCCCACAGGTCCTCCGGGAATAGCACCTTGGTGGGTGGTGCAGCAGGTACCTGTTCAGGTGGCTCTTGTCGTGCCACATGTCCTCCATCCCATTAGCCAGGTCAACTCCCAACACCTGGTGATAGGTCAAGGTCATTCAGTGAACCTCCACCACCGACCCCTAAAAAACACCTGCACGTATTAAATGTTGCCCTGGTCCCTGGGGATCTGGGCCTAAGAATGTGGCCGGCACTCATAGCTGAACTCTTCACGGGCCACCCCGTAGAAACTGGGGTAAAGGGTGCCAAAGAGGGGTGACAGGATCTCCATACACATGTGGTCACAGAACTTCAGGTCTGCGTCCGCGCACACCAAGTCATCCACCTCATGGAGGAAGTGGTGTTCCCAGAAGCGGCTGATCATCCCCACGCAGTGCATGGACACATCCTGCCAGTTCGGGGTGCCACAGACCTCAAGGACCGCCACCCTCTGACCCTGCCAGAGGGGCACACAGGCCCGGCAGCCGGCTGGTCGGTGAAGACCTAGTAGGGGACTCTGTGTCCCACCATGATAGGTGACCCTGTGTCCCACCATGAAGTGCTTCTCCGCCATCTGCAGGAATAGCTCCAGGAAGACCACATAGCTACAGTGGCAGTAGACAGGGTGGGACAAGGGTCACTGCCAGAGGCTGGCAGCAGGACCCCAAAGCTGGGGGCTGTGCACGTGTGCACCTTCTCCAAGGCGGCAGGCCCTGGGCTGCTTTGAGCAACAGCCACTCTCCTAGCCTGTCCTGAGCAAGTCTGCCCATGAGCCCTCCCTACCTTCTGCTCCCAGAGATGGGGGCCATCAGCACCCCATCTTACAAAAGGAAGCCTAAGGCTTAGGAGGTTGGAAACCTGTGCAGTCCCACAGCATTCTGAAGCTGGGAACACTCCCTCTGTGCTGAGCTCAGGGGCAAACCCACTGGTCCTGTCCCCACCTGCCAGGAATTGAGCACCTTGGGGCACAGCCCTTGTTTCTGTGCCCTACAGACTGGATAGAACCAGCAGAGCCAGCCACCTGCCCCATTTTGTTTTGACTGGGATGTTGCTGGCCCCCACAAAGCTATCTCCACCTCCTGTAGGGTCCTCCCTTGAAGGTTACTAGACATCCTGCTAATGAGGTCCTCAGTAAACCACTGGTATTCCTAGGAGGGGTCACCCTAGAACTCCCCCAGATCAGGTCCAGCCCATGGGCAGGGAAGAGGAAGGAGGACCTCTGGAAGAAGAGGGGGCTTGCTTAGGCCCTAGCCTTGAATCCGAGGGTGTAAGCTTCCAGGTCCAGGTCTACATCTCCCCGGCCCTAAGAAGTTGGGAGTCTTGTCCAACAGCCTCACATGGCTGGTCCCCCTTTGACGGTACTACCTGTTCCCCACCATGTGGAAAGCAGCTCCCCCATGGTCAGGCAAGTGTGGTGAACCCCTCTGAAACTGATTTTTTGTGCAGACACCAAGGCTACTTCCCTGTGCCCGCCCCATAGCTAGCAGGTTAGTAAACTGCTCACAAAGGGAAGGCGGGCACTGCATTTAAATAGGCGACAAGCACACACACCCAGCAGGCATGAGTCAGGTCATCAGGGGGCCAATCCAGGCCCAGCCAATGGGGAAACAAGCCAAAGATGAAGCAGGGTGAGAGGGCGTGAGTGCCACTGGCAGAGGGCACAGCCAACGCAAAGGCTTGGAGTGAAGCCTGAGGCACATGGGGGACAATCACAGCCCTGGGTGGCCCACAGAGAGGCGGGCCATGGTGGGAAAGGTGAGGCTGGAAAGGATAGGCAGGAGGAGAACAGACCACAGAGAGGCCCAAAGTTTATTTTCCAAAAATATCACTCTGGTTACTGGAGGAGAATGGGTTCTGTGCAGATGAGGACAGGGAGACACTAACCCTAACCCAAACCTAACCCTAATCCCTAACCCCTAACCCCTATCCTAACCACTAATACCAACCCCAATGAAATCATCACAATATCAGCAAAATACATCCCTATAACGTTCTTAAAATAGATGGAAGAAGCCAGATGAAAAAAATTGCAAAACCAAGAGCTCATAAATATATTGTGCACCATAAGCAAGTGACTCTTCACAAACACCTCAAAGTTTATTCAGTATAGTGAAACCAAGTAACGTTATACACTGCAATGAATTTAAAAAAAAAAAACATGTGGTCATATGAATTCATGCAGAAAATGTTCTAACAAAAATACAATATCTGTTGCTGACATAAACACTCATGAAAGCAGGAATAAGGGGTAATTTTTTTCAATAAATCTCTAGTAAACACTATGCTCAAGTTTGAAGATTGACAGCTCTACTCTGAAGTCAGGAACAAGGACAGGATGCTGGTTTTCACAGGACAGATACTGTATGATTCCACTTATATGAAGTATCCTGAGACACAAAGTAGAATGTGGCTGGAGGGGCTGAGGGGAAGGGGGATGGGGAGCTGGTGTCTCCTGCATACAGAGTCCCCCTCGGGGAGAAGGAAGAAGTTCTGGAGAAAGACGTACCACCGTGGGAACTCAGCTGAGGCCAGAGAACTATGTACCTGAAATGTTTAAAGTGGTCAATGTTATTACATTTAATCACAGAGAAAAAAATGAATGAGGGACTGATGCTGTCACAATGTGGACAGACATTGAAAACTGCCCCAGTGACAGAAGGCAGACAGAAAAGTCCACTCAGATTGGGGCCATCTGTGCTCCTTAAAGCCATCAGGGTTGTGCAAATAAGGGAAAATCTCAGGAGCAGTTCCAGAAAAAAAAAAAAATGGATCCGAAGGGAAAAGGACATTTCAGACTGTAGGGCAGGCGACAGTTGAAGTGGGCCTGGGGTCTGAGTTAAAATGTGGAAAATGGGATGAATTCCTCATTCAGGGTTATGTGGTGGTTCCGCGGGACAGTGTCCCTGTTTGGAGTAAAACGCAGTGAAGTACTCATGTGAAGTGGTAAATGTAGTATGGAAACAATAGATGGAGGGTCTGAGTGTGGAGATAAAGTATATTTGTGCTGCTGTGACAAGTTTAGTGCACTTTAAAATCACCGCAGAGTCAATTACTTTTCCAAACAACTCTGTCAGCACCAGGTCACCGAAGCAGAGAGGACAACAAACTTCGTGATGGAGGCCAAGCCCTCCCAGATCCAGTTCACCCACTGTGGAGAAGCCACTCGCCCCTGTAGGTGGCCACATGTTAGCAAGAAATCGGTGGCCCCTGTGTCTTGGTGCAGTAGAAGCAGTGGTATTTGGATTTCCAAATTTCCACAACGCTCCACAACTGGTTAGAACCGTGAAAATGCATGAAGGGAAGCCTCAGTAAAGTGGATTGGGGATGCCAGAAGGTGAGGCTGGAGGGGGGAGCTTACCACTCAGGGTCAGTTACAGGAAAAACTGTGAGTTACAGACCCAGCATTAGAACCACCCACAGGAGAGACTCATCAGTCGCAGACCCCAAAGGGGAAGATGTAGTTTTCATCTCCTACAAGAAATCCACCACCCCTGCAGCTCCGCAGGGAAGAAACCTCCATCACCCCAAACCCTTGCTTTTCTCCAGGGGACGTTCCCTCAAAACAACCTTCCCAACTTCCCCCAACTTCTCCATGAAATACTGAACAGGTGACAGGCCTGTTCTCTGACACCCCCCGCGAGACACTGAAGACAGATATCGAGGGAGACACATGGAGATGGGAAGACACCCTGTCCTCAGGGAAGAACAGACACTGTGAAAATATCTACTCTCCCCCACATTCTCCATGAAATACTGGACACCTGACAGACCTGTTCTCTCACACACACCCCCAAGACACTGAAGAATGTTATACGTGGTGTCAAGATGGCATCCTCTCATGTGTTCTCCACCCAAAGAACGCACTAGCTCAGCTGCTGTGAGGACCACCTGGAAGCTCATTATTGAAAACTTAGGAAGAAGTGACTGACAACCGGACAGACAGAGGATAAATACTGAGAATTGTGAGGACTATCAGAGAATATTTGCTCTGGACATGGCCAGAATTTGCCGATCTAAACTCTCAAACAAATCTTGGGACTTCCTGCGAGACAGGCAAGATGACAGAAGAGTAGGGGACCTTGTGTCATCTGGTCCCTTGAATTTAGTTGGATATCTATCAAACTATTCTGAACACCCATAAATTCAGTCTGAGATGTAAGAAAATATATCTGGATCCCCACAAGCAGAAAAGCTACTGCTTTTTGCAAGATAGAAGGTACAGAGACATGAATCTGCAGGGAGATATTGGTAGATAAATGGGGGGGGAGGAGCCTCCATAAGCCAGCTCATGGAAAGGGATACAACACCAGAGTGCAAAATCAGAACCCTTAGAAATCTGCTCCAGTGAGAGACATTCCTTTCTGAAAGGGGCTCAGGGGAGGAAAAGCGCAAAATTCTAGGTGGGATCCTGAGACCCCAATAATCCAGGAGTCACAGAATAAATGGGGGTGCCAGAAATGGTAGAGTGCCCAAGCAGTGGAGTAGGGAAACTGGTTATGGTCAGCAAGCTCAGGAGATGTCTCTCAGCTCGGGTCACCCTAAACCACAAGCCAGGCCAGTCAAGTGACTGCTCTTTGCCTGAGCACCCTGAAAATGCCTGGAACACATGGGCCATTTACCATCCCCTTGGAGGGGTGACACAGGTGTGCCCATGACTGGGCAACAGCTCTCAGGGCAGTGGCCATAGAAAGGACAGTAGGGCGACACCCAGCCCTCTTCTGGGAGCAGCCGAGCACGGTACATGTATGAGCCCACAACCACTCTCAGTCCCAGGACATACAAAAGGCAGTGACATGGGTCCCTTGGACTCCTCCCAAGAGGATTGTGGTGGGCGTGTACCGCAAGGGTCGGCAGAGTTTGGCACACACAAGAGTGAAGACTGTTTTTCTTAGAGGGTTTACTGAAGAGGGGGCACCATGATCTTTCAGCTCTGGGCCAGAGAAACAGGCATGGCCATATTTACTCTGATTCTCTAAAGAGGCACAGAAAGCCTCCAGAGAATGAAAGCCACACAGACGACCAGCTTACACTGAGCCCAGCCCACTCACAAGGGGTGGTGCAACTTCACCCAGGCAAGGACACCTTAGAAGCAGTACAGCATGCCCCTCCCCCAGAAGACAGACTGGAAGAACAGGTGGAAAACTGGTTTATGGATGCCACAAGACTGTAAAACTCCAGCGCCAAGGGAAAATAGTATATGGAAATCAAGGTTTTTTCTCATGATTCATTTATCTTTCAGTCTAAAATTTTTCTTTTCTATATATATGTTTTACTTTCCTTGCAATTTTGGGCTGTAGGGTACTCTAACACACAAACCAAAATTCACTCCAGAACAAGTGGAGAGCACCCTGCTTTGTCCATCCTGCTGTATTATAGCCTCTCCCTCAACCCTGCCCCCACCTTTGTATTTTGTTTTGGCTTGCTTTGCATTTCTGTAATGGTTTCTGACTGCTTTGGATTTGTCTAGGGTGTTTTTGCTTGGGTTGTGGTTGATATTTTGGACTCTGCTCAGTCACTCATCCGTCCACCCTTCTCTGGGAAAAATGACTAGAAGGAGGAATTCACAACAAGAAAGAACCAGATATAATGTTCTCTGCCATAGAGCTAATCGATATAGATATAAGTAAGAGGTCAAAGATGGAATTCAGGATAGCAATTATAAAGTTAATAACTAGGCTTGAAAAAAAGCATAAAAGACTGTAGAGAATCTCTAAGTGCAGAAATCAAATCTAATAAGGCCGAATTTAAAAATGCTATAACTGAGATGCAGTCTAAATTAGATGCTCTAACAGCTATGGTGAATGAGGCAGAAGATAAAGTAAGTGATCTAGGAGACAGGCTAATGAAAAGGAAGGAGAGAAAGACAACAAATAGTCCATGAAGAAAGGTTGAGGATTTAATCATGCCCTGTAATGAACCACTGTCGGTAGTATTGGGGTGCCTGAGGGAGAGGAGAGGGAGAAAGAGAGGTCCAGAAGGTATATTTGAGCAAGTCATAGATGGGAACTTCCCTAATCTGTGGAAGGAAACAAGCATTCATGTCCAAGAGGCAGAGAGGACCCCTTCACCCCTCAAAAAATCAATAAAAATAGATCAACACCCTATCTATAAGAGTGAAGCTTGAAAATTTAAAAAAAAAAATGAGACTATCCTGAGAATAGCTTGAGATAAGATGTTCCTTAATTACAGAGGGAGGAAAATCAAACTAATATCAGGTCTATCCACAGAGACCTGGCAGGCCAGAAAGGGCTGGCAAGACATATTCAGGGTACTAAATAAAAAGAACCTGGAGCCAAGAATATTTTACCCAGCAAGGCTGTCATTCAGAATGGATGGAGAGATAAAGAGCTTCCAGGACAGGCAGAAACTGAACAAGTATGTGACCACCAAGCCGGCCCTGCAAGAAATATTTAGGGGAATAGTGCAAGCAAAGAGAGACCCCAAGAGTAACAGAACAGAAAGAAACAATCTACAGAAACAGGGACTTTAAAGGCAATACAATGGCACTAAATTAATATCTTTCAATAGTTACCCTGGATGTAAATGGGATGAATGCTGCCATGAAAAGACACAGGGTTGCACATTGGATAAAAAAGGAAAACTCATCCATATGCTGTCTGCAACAGACACTTTTTAGACCTAAAGACACCTACAGGTGGAAAGTGAGGTGGTGGAAAATGATTTACCATGCTCATGGATATCAAAAGAAACCTGGGGTGGCAATCCTTATATCAGACTATTTGGATTTTAAGCCAAAGACTCTACTAAGAGATGTAGAGGGACACGATACCATACTTAAAGGGTCTATCCAACAAGAAGATCTAACAATTGTAAATATCTCTGCCCCCAACATGGGAGCTGCCAATTATATAAACCAATTAATAACCACAGTAAAGAAACATTGATAATAATACATTAATAGTAGGAGACCTCAACACTCCACTCACAGCAATGGACAAATCATCTAAGCAGAAGACCAAAAAAGAAACAAGAGCTTTGATTGTCACACTGGACCAGATGGACTTCACAGATATATTCAGAACTTTCCATCCTAAAACAGAATATGCCTTCCTCTCAATTGTACATGGAACTTTTCCCAGAATAGATCACATACTGGGTCACAAATCAGGTCTCAAACAGTACCAAAACTTTGGGATTATTACCTATATATTTTCAGACCAGAATGCTTTGAAACTGGAACTTGATCACAAGAACAAATTTGGATGAAACTTAAACACTTGGAGGTAAAAGGGTATCCTGCTAAAGAATGAATAGGTCAAACAGGAAGATAAAAAAAAAAACTTAAAAAGTGGTGTCTGGGTGGCTCAGTCATTAAGCGTCTGCCTTCGGCTCAGGTCACGATCCCAGGGTCCTGGGATTGAGCCCCATATCAAGCTCCCTGCTTGGTGGGAAGCCTGCTTCTCCCTCTCCCACTCCCCCTGCTTCTGTTCCCTCTCTTGCTGTGTCTCTCTCTGTCAGATAATATATATATATATATATATATATATTTTTAAATAACTTTAAAAAATCATGGAAACTAATAAGAATGAAAACGAATCAGTTCATAACACCCGGGATACAGCAAAGGTGGTCCTAAGAAGGAAGTACATTATAATACAAGCGTCTCTCTAAAAATTAGAAAAATTCCAAACAAAAGCTAACTTTACACCTAATGGAGATGGAGAAAGAACAGCAAATAAAGCCTAAGTCCAGCAGAAGAGAAATAATAAAGATGAGAGCAGAAATCAGTGAAATAGAAACCAGAAGTACAATAGAACAGATCAATGAAACTAGGAGCTGGTTCTTTGAAAGAATGAGTAAGATCAATAAACTTCTGGCCAGACTTCTCCAAAAGAAAAGAGAACGGACCCAAATTAATAAAATCATTAATGAAGAGGAGAGATCACGAGCAATACCAAGGAAATACAAACAATTTCAAGAAAACATTATGAGCAACTATATACCAACAGATTAGGCAATCTGGAAGAAATGGATGCCTTCCTGGACACTTATAAACTACCAAGACTGAAACAGGAAGAGGTACAAAACCTGAACAGACTCATAACCAGCAAAGAAATTAAAGCAGTAATCAAAAACCTTCCAAAAAACAAGAGTCCAGGCCAGATGGCTTCCCAGGGGAATTCTATCAAACATTTAAAGAACTAATACCTATTCTTCTGAAACTGATTTAAAGAAAAAAAAAACAGAAATGGAAGGGAAACTTCCAAACTCATTCTATGAAGCCAGCATTACCTTGATCCCAAAACCAGACAAAGACACCAACAAAAAGAATTACAGACCAATAGCCCTGATGAACATGGAAACCAAAATTCTCACCAAGATATTGGCCAATAGGATGCAACAGTACATTAAAAGGATTATCCACCATGACCAGGTGGGATTATTCCTGGGATGCAAGGATGGTTCAACATTTGCTGATCAATATGATAGATCACATTAATAAAAAGACAAGAACCATATGGCCCTCTCAATTGATGGAGAAAAAGCATTTGTCAAAATACAGCTTCCTTTCCTGATTAAAACTCTTCAAAGTATAGGGATAGAGTGAACATTCCTCAATATCATAAAAACCATCCATGCTTATTTGATAATTTGATATTTGCCCACAGCAAATATCATTCTCAATGGGGGAAAAAATGAGAGTTTTCCCCTAAAGTCAGGAACACGGCAGAGACGTCCCCTCTCACCACTGCTGTTCAACATAGTACTAGAAGTCCTAGCCTCAGCAATCAGACCACAAAAAGAAATAAAATGCATTCAAACTGGCAAAGACAAACTCTCGCTCTTCACAGATGACATGATACTTTATGTGGAAAACCCAAACATCCCCACCCCAAAATTACTAGAACTCATACAGCGAGTCAGCAACATGGCAGGATAGAAAAATCAATGCACAGAAATGATTTGCATTTCTATACACTAACAATGAGACAGAAGAAAGAGAAATTAAGGAATTAATCCCATTTATAATAGCACCAAAATCCAAGGGTACCTAGGAATAAACCTAACCAAGAGGTAAAGGACCTATACTCTAGAAACTACAGAAAACTTTTGAAAGAAATTGAGGAAGACAAAAAGAGATGGAAAAACATTCCATGCTCGTGGATTGAAGAATAAACATTGTGAAAATGTCTATGCTACCCCGAGCAATCCAAACATTTAATGCAACCCTTATCAAAATAGCATTAGCATTTTTCACAGAGCTGGAACAAACAAACCTAAAATTTCTATGGAATTTGAAAAGACCCCAAATACCCAGAAGAATGTTGAAAAACAAACCCAAGGCTGATGGCATCACAATGTCTGCCTTCAAGCTATATTAAAAAGTTGTGATCAAGACAATATAGTATTGGGACATAAACAGACAGACAAAAAAATTCTATGGTCAAGTAAACTTTGACAAAGCAGTAAAGAATATGCAATGGAAAAAGACAGTCTCTTCGCTAAATGGTGTTGGGAAAATTGGACAGCAACATTTAGAAGAATGAAACAGGACCATTCTCTTACATCAGACACAAAGATAAACTCAAAATGGATGAAAGATCTCAATATGAGACAGGAATCCTTTGAAATCCTGGAGGAGATACACAGCAACTTCTTTCAAGACACATCTCCAAAGACAAGGGAAACAAAAGCAAGAGTGAACTATTGTCTGTGTCAAGATAGAAACCCTTTGCACAACAAAAGAAACAGTGAACAAAACAAAGAGGCAATCCACGGAATGCGAGAAGATATTTGCAAATGACAGTACAGACAAAAGACTGATACCAAAGGTCTATAAAGAACTTCTCAAACTCAACACCCCAAAAAAAAGACTCCAATCAAGAAATGGATAGAAGATATGAACAGACATTTATCCAAAGAAGACATCCAAATGGCCAACAGACAAATGAAAAAATGCTCCACATCACTTGACATCAGGGATATACAAATCAAAACCACAAGGAGATACCACCTCACACCAGTCAGAATGGCTAAAATTAACAAGTCAGGAAACCACAGATATTGGAGAGGATCTGGAGAGAGGGGAACCCTCCTACACTGTTGGTGGGAATTCATAGTGTAGTTATCAGATTTGGTCAGCAAACCCTGAGATGGCAAATGAGAGGCTTACTCCAACTCCTTAGGAGAAAGGAGAGGCCTGGGGGCCAGACGCTCTAGTGGAGAAAGGCCTGGAGCCAAGCTCACTCTCTGCTTTTACTGTGAGTTTAATTAAAACACCATGGGTAAGGCAAGGAGTTCGTGAAGTACGTGACCACTACAGGTGCCTGCATTTAATCATTTACTCCCCGATAAGAACCTTGAGGCACATTAAGAATCTGGCCTTTTTCAGCCAATTAACTTCAGAGAAGGCCCATGGTTCTGGGAAATCCTCCATTGTTTTTTTTTAATTTTTTTATTGTTATGTTAATCACCATATATTACAT
>NW_027397611.1:18602-21740 GCF_003265705.2 Callorhinus ursinus
ATCACCAGGCTAACCCATCCCCCTACCCTCCTCCCCTCTAGAACCCTGTTTGTTTTTCAGAGTCCATCATCTATCAAGTTCGTCTCCCCCTCTGATTTACTCCCCTTCATTCTTCCTCTCCTGCTATCTTCTTCTTTTTCTTTTTTCTTAAAATATGTTGTGTTATTTGTTTCAGAAGTACAGATCTGTGATTCAACAGTCTTGCACAATTCACAGCGCTCACCGTAGCACATACCCTCCCCAATGTCTATCACCCAGCCACCCCATCCCTCCCACCACAACCACTCCAGTAACACTCAGTTTGTTCCTGAGATTAAGAATTCCTCATATCAGTGAGGTCATATGATACATTTCTTTCTCTGATTGACTTATTTCACTAAGCATAACACCCTCCAGTTCCATCCACGTCGTTGCAAATGGCAAGATCTCATTCCTTTTGATGGCTGCATAATATTCCATTCTGTATATATACCACTTCTTCTTTATCCATGCATCTGTCGATGGACATCTTGGCTCTTTCCACAGTTTGGCTATTGTGGACATTGCTGCTATAAACATTGGGGTGCACATTCCCCTTCGGGTCCCTACATTTGTATCTTTGGGGTAAATACCCAGTAGTGCAATTGCTGGATCGAATGGTAGCTCTAATTTCAACTGTTTGAGGAACCTCCATACTGTTTTCCAGAGTGGTTGCACCAGCTTGCATTCCCACCAACAGTGTAGGAGGGTTCCCCTTTCTCCACATCCCCGCCAACATCTGTCATTCCCTGACTTGTTAATTTTAGCCATTCTGACGTGTGTGAGGTGGTATCTCATTGAGGTTTTGATTTGGATTTCCCTGATGCCGAGCCATGTTGAGCACTTTTTCATGTGCCTGTTGGCCATTTGGATGTCTTCTTTGGAAAAATGTCTGTTCATGTCTTCTGCCCATTTCTTGATTGGATTATTTGTTCTTTGGGTGTTGAGTTTGATAAGTTCTTTATAGATTTTGGATACTAGCCCTTTATCTGATATGTCATTTGCAAATATCTTCTCCCATTCTGTCGGTTGTCTTTTGGTTTTGTGGACTGTTTCTTTTGCTGTGCAAAAGCTTTTAATCTTGATGAAATCCCAATATTTCATTTTGCTCTGGCTTCCCGGGCCTTTCGTGATGTTTCTAGGAAGAAGTTGCTGCGGCTGAGGTCGAAGAGGTTGCTACCTGTGTTCTCCTTTAGGATTTGGATGGACTCCTGTCTCACGTTTAGGTCTTTCAACAGTTTGGAGTCTATTTTTGTGTGTGGTGTAAGGAAATGGTCCAGTATCATTCTTCTGCATGTGGCTGTCCAATTTTCCCAACACCATTTGTTGAAGAGACTGTCTTTTTTCCATTGGACATTCTTTGTCAAAGATAATTTGACCATAGAGTTGAGGGTCCATTTCTGGGCTCTCGATTCTGTTCCATTGATCTATGTGTCTGTTTTTGTGCCAGTACCATACTGTCTTGATGATGACAGCTTTGTAATAGAGCTGGAAGCCCGGAATTGTGATGCCGCCAGCTTTGCTTTTCTTTTTCAAGATTCCTCTGGCTATTCGGGGTCTCTTCTGGTTCCATACAAATTTTAGGATTATTTGTTCCATTTCTTTGAAAAAACTGGATGATATTTTCATGGGGATTGCATTAATGTGTAGATTGCTCTAGGTAGCGTTGACATCTTCACAATGTTGGTTCTCCCAATCCATGAGCATGGAAAGTTTTTCCATTTCTTTGTGTCTTCTTCAATTTCTTTCCTGTGTATTTTATAGTTTTGTGAGTACAGATCCTTTGCCGCTTTGGTTAAATTTATTCCTAGGTATCTAATGGTTTTGGGTGCAATTGTAAATGGGATCGACTCCTTGATTTGTCTCTCTTCTGTCTTGTTGTTGGTGTATAGGAAACGCCACTGATTTCTGTGCATTGATTTTATATCCTGCTACTTGACTGAATTCCTATATGAGTTCTAGCAGTTTTGGGGTGGAGTTTTTTGGGTTTTCCACATACAGTATCATATCATCTGCAAAGAGTGAGAGTTTGACTTCCTCTTTGCTGATTTGGATGCCTTTGATTTCTTTTTGTTGTCTGATTGCTGTGGCTAGGACTTCTAATACTATGTTGAATAGCAGTGGTGAGAGTGGACATCCCTGCCGCGTTCCTGACCTTAGGGGAAAAGCTCTCAGTCTTTCCCCATTGAGAATGATATTCGCTATAGGTTTTTCGTAGATGGCTTTTATGATATTGAGGTATGTACCCTCTATCCCTATACTCTGAAGAGTTTTGATCAAGAAAGGATGTTGTACTTTGTCAAATGCTTTTTCTGCATCTATTGAGAGGATCATATGATTCTTGCTCTTTCTTTTGTTAATGTATTGTATCACGTTGATTGATTTGCGGATGTTGAACCAGTCTTGCAGCCCAGGAATAAATCCCACTTGGTCATGGTGAATAATCCTTTTAATGTACTGTTGGATCCTATTGGCTAGTATTTTGGTGAGAATTTTTGCATCCATGTTCATCAAGGATATTGGTCTGTAATTCTCTTTTTTGATGGGGTCTTTGTCTGGTATTGGGATCAAGGTAATGCTGGCCTCATAAAATGAGTTTGGAAGTTTCCCTTCCATTTCTATTTTTTGGAACAGTTTCAGGAGAATAGGTATTAATTCTTCTTGAAATGTCTGATAGAATTCCCCTGGGAAGCCATCTGGCCCTGGGCTTTTGTTTCTTGGGAGATTTTTGATGACTGTTTCAATTTCCTTAGTGATTATAGGTCTGTTCAGGTTTTCTATTTCTTCCTGGTTCAATTTTGGTAGTTGATACATCTCTAGGAATGCACCCATTTCTTCCAGGTTATCTAATTTGCTGGCATAGAGTTGCTCATAATATGTTCTTAGAATTGTTTGTATTTCTTTGGTGTTGGTTGTGATCTCTCCTCTTTCATTCATGATTTTGTTGATTTGGGTCATTTCTCTTTTCTTTTTGATCAGTCTGGCCAGGGGTTTATCAATCTTGTTAATTCTTTCAAAGAACCAGCTCCTAGTTTCGTTGATCTGTTCTACTGTTCTTTTGGTTTCTAGTTCATTGATTTCTGCTCTGATCTTTATGATTTCTCTTCTCCTGCTGGGTTT
>NW_027397612.1:0-21724 GCF_003265705.2 Callorhinus ursinus
GAAAATTGCTTTGGAAATGGAATAAATTGCTTGCCAGTTCAAAGGCTCCATCTCTGAAGTGGAGGTTACTAAACGTGATGTTGCTTATGTTCATTATCTTTCAGACTGTTTGTACTACTTTTCTAGCATTAAACTTGATAAGATTGTGACTTTTGCTAAAATGCAGCACAATCGCTGAAAGAACTTAATGAAAAAGACTAAAAATCTCATTTTGTATACTATATTATAATATATTTAAGTGGCATTTTGAATTTTAATTGCATTTTGTATAAATATTCATTTTCTAGTTGACTGTTTTAAAAGAAGTGATCTTATGCAGAGAATGAGAAAAAAGGAATTTTTCTGAGGAAACCTATTAACTCTGTTTTAGGCCCGCTACCTCACAGCTGAGAGGAGCTTTTGTGTGAGCCCCTCAAATGACGAGTCTCCTGTTGTGGGGATGTTGTGTGGTGGTGTGGATGGTGACTGGAGCGAGGGGACCCTGGGTGCTGGTCGGGGCGGGGACAGGTGCTGCCGCTCCTCACTGTGACTCTCGGAAGGCCCTCCCTCCGCCTTACTGCTGTCAGCGACAGCGTGTGGGTGTCCGACACCCGGGACCGGGTTTCATCACTGGAACTAAAGTCTTCCGTGCTTTTTGGGTAGACTTTTAAGCAGCACAGCACAGTAATGGTCATCTTGGTAGATCAATCTTGTGTACATTTTTCATGTTTTCAAATATTTGTTTTCATGGATCATTAGAACCTATGGTTAAAGTTACTCCCATTACAAAAAAGGGCTGTCAGGGCATTTTCACAAACTGTCCTCCATAAAAGTTGTTCACACTCTTGCTAGCCATTAAGAGTGCTTCGTTAGCCAAGACTGTTAAGAATGCTAAGGGTGAAGAATTTTTTTCAGTTGTTTTAATTTGCGTGTTTTAGAAGTTCTCTTGGAAACAAAAATTACTCCTAGTGTTAAAACCTTCCACTGACTTCCCTTCCACTGAGAGTTAAAGTGAGACTCCTTATCCTGGCAGGCCGTGCCCACGGGACTCACCCCTGCCCACCCCTTCAGCCGCATCCGGTGGCCCTCCCGTGCCTTGCCCACTCCAGCTGCCCCGGCTTTCTCTCCAGTCCTGAGCCCTCAAGGCTCTGCAGCCCCTTCCAGGTCTCCCAAGACCTTCTGTGGTTGGTTCCTTTCATGCAGGTGTCTCTTCTTGAGACTCGGCTTCCTTCTGGCCCTCGCGCCTTCTGTATTAGAGTCTTCCCAGCACGTCTCCCTTTGCAAGTAGGCAGCCGGCTTCTTGTGTTTGTCCTCCTCGGGACAGCGCTCGCCCAGGGCGGTCCCTCAGGTGTGTGTGGGAAGGGTTAGAGTTCCTAATGTGGCTGCACATAATTCTCGAAGTACAGCTGTATTTCTTTTTTTATGAATTGTCTTTGCTCATCTGTCATTCAAAGTGTTTGCTTTTTTTTTTTTTTAAAGCTTTTATTTATTTATTTGACAGAGATAGAGAGCACAAGTAGGCAGAGAGGCAGGCAGAGGGAGAGGGAGAAGCAGGCTCTCCACCGAGCAGGGAGCCCGATGCGGGACTCGATCCTGGGACTCCAGGATCATGACCTGAGCCGAAGGCAGTCGCTTAACCAACTGAGCCACCCAGGCACCCAAGTGTTTGCTTCTTTTTAAATTTTATTTGTGAGAACTGTTTCTGAGGAATGGTTTTACTGTCATGTGATGTACAAGTTTCTCATTTGCGCTAACCTTTTCTTCTTGGACCATGCAGAATACAGGTACCCTGGGTGCCCGGTTGTGGGAAGGGCTCCGTAGACCCCAGCCCCCTTCTCCAGGGCCTCACAGTCCAGGAGGCCTTCAGGAGTGTTCTTTCTCCTTCTGGTGTTTGGTCTCATTGACAGGCCAGCTCCCCAAGTGATCAAACTCTTGCCTGAATGTGCCTGGTGTGTGAGGATTTGGCTTTTCCAGGATAGCCATACCGATTCTAGTTCCTTAACTGCGGCAGCCGGCAGGACGGTGAGGGGAAGGGGCCTGGTGGTGCGTTCAGGCAGACCCCAGGGTAGAAACCAGCTTCGTATGTTGGAGATGTGGGTAGTGATGAGGAAATACCCATCTTCTGGGGGTTACGCGGCTGCTAGGGAGCTGGATTTCAGCGATATTTATAGCATTTGTTCCTTTTTAAAAAATTTATCAGACCTAACATAAAACTTACCATCTTAACCACGTCTACCCAGCATGCAGTGCAGTGGCCGTGAGCACATTCACGCTGTTGTACCACTGTCCTCACCTCCCGCCCCCAGGCCTCCTTCCTCATCCCAAACCCAAGCTCTGCACCCGGGAGACGCCTCGCTGTCCCCCCTCCCTGGCCCCCGTAGCCTTTCTGTACCTCCGTGTCTGTGGAGTTGACTGCTGTCACCTCGTGGAGGTGGAGCCCTTCAGGGTCTGTCGTATTGCGTCTGGCTAATTTCACTGAGCGAAATGTTTTCAAGCTTCGTGCCATAGCACACGTCACATTCCCCGGGTGATGTCACATGGTATGGATAGACCACATTTGGTCTTGGACATTTCAGTTATTTTTCTTTTTCATAGTAAGAATTTCCTATGTTAATTGTCTAAAACTAGGAATTAAATGAACGTAAGCGAGGTGCTTAAATTCATGCCTGACAGTTTCAGCAAACACTGGCCGCCGGCTTCTCCTGTCCTTCCTCCTCCTCTCAACGCTGAATTTCTACCTGGGCAGCAGGGAAGGGAGGCCACGCTGGCTTGCACCCACGTTCACTGTCCTTCCTTCAGCCTCGCCCTCTGCTTTCCCTCCCCCAGGGGGTAGATGTCCCTTGCTCTGTAGCTGGGAGGGGTAACCTGAGGATCCAGATGTTCTTCAGTAGCTTTCAGTCAGTTCCTACTCTTCCCTCCCTCCCCACCCACTTCAGAGGTCCACCTGACGCCAGACCCGCCCCTCCAGGGTCCCAGGGTTCTCCTGCTTCCTCGCTGCTGTGCTGAGACTCCTGTTTTTCTTGGATCTGCTTATTTACCATCCATCTGTCTGCTTTCTAGCTTTCTACATTTTGTTATCATCTCTTGTTTTCTGTTCTGTAGGTTTCAGCTTTAAGAAAAAGCAGTGTTTTTGGTATTGAAGGCAGTCGTGTATTTAATCTTCCATTTTTATGGGAAACACTTTCTAATCCTTTCTACATGTGTGTGTCTGTCTGTGTTTTCTCTTTCAGAAGACAGCTGTTCTGGGCGTCCTAATCTGCAGAGCGGTGTAGACCTCTAGTCGCTCTCCTTACAGGAGTTAACAGTTGTAGTTATCTCGAAGCAGGCTGCCTTCTGTGTCCCAGCTCCAGTTCCAGAATTCCCATGGATAGTTGTGGCTTAGCTTGGGTGACTGGCAGTCCTTCCTGAGCTGTGCGCTGCCCCACCTACCTTCCCTACCTTCCCGTACGCAGCGGTCATTCCACACGCACCCTGCCCCTCTACCTGGATGCAGCCCCTACAGCCTGAGCTCAGTCGGCACCTTCCAAGGGCTAGGTGACTGTCTCGCCAGTAGCCACTGCTATCATTTAAGATTTCCTGGTGAATGAGTCTGAGCTTGTGAGTTACAAGCTGTGTCCGTTACTGACTGCTGTGTCTTCAGTGTGGGCACGCATGTATTGGTGCTCAGCAGTTGACTGAGTGTGTGTACCCAGCATAGCCAAACGGCTTGCAGAGCATTTTCTCACCTTCCTGTAAGGATTTTGAGAGGTGATCTTCCTTGGGGTCCTCAGCCTAACGTACTCTTTGTACTCCAGTGTTTTCAGAGGTCTCGTGGTTTTTATCTTTTATATGAAATTATATTGGGAGGAGGAGAAGTGTTTGGGTGGTTAGTGTTTGCTAAAGATCTGCTCACCGTCTACTCAGGCTTATTCTCTGCTTTACGGTCTAAGGGCAGGTGGTCCCTGTATTTGTCGTGTGCTGTGTGTCGGTTCCCCTCGATGCCTAATCGGCACTGCACCGAAGCACCAGCGTGCCCGGGGGAGCCTCAGCACAGGCCGTCAGCACACTTACATCCTCCATGAGGAGAACACCTCTGTCTTCAACTCACCACCCTCTCTTATCCGAGGGCCATTTCACATGAGGGAGGAAAGATGAGAGCGAGGTAGCGGGAAGCAGGATTGTCAAATTGACTCAGAATACAAAGAAAAAAATCGTCATTAATTGCTATGCAGTTGTATTAGTGTCCTATTGCTGTTGTAAAATTATCATAAATGTAGTGGCTTACAACAAATGTATTATTTTCCAGTTCTGAAGGTCAGAACCGTATGGACTCACAGGGCTACAGTCAGGGTGTCAGTATGCAGCATCTCCTCCTGTAGGTCCTTGCAGAGAGTCCAGTTCCATGTGGTTGTAGGTTAAAGTCCTGTTTTCTTGCGCCCAAATTACTCTAATACAATACGTTTAAGAGATACTACCAATCAGTGTGGAAGAGATGGACTCTTGCATAAATAACATCGCCATTTCTGTTGTTGTATAGTATATATATCCCTGCAAAACTTCGTATTTGGTAGAAATGCTCGCTGGAAGTAACAGGGTTTATGGGCAAAAGTAAGTTAGGGCAGACCACTGGGGACCACATCACTAACAAAAACCGTCATAGTCCTGGTGACATTTGCTGAAGGGGCACATTGAGTTCCTGGCCAGTGAAGATTTACCTGTGAGGAGGCTGGTGCCACGGGAGAGGGTCCTAGTTCCTGGGGTGCCCCCAGTGCACACGCCCCAAATACGCCCAGCTCCACTGAACAGCATGGGGAGCAGCCTTAGCCACAGTTTGTAAGTAGTAGTGCAGGACCCCGTGTGCTAGCAAACGTGAATCGGTGCCGGTGATGACAAGATACCATTTTCCTCCGTTTATTTAAGCGAAGGGGACATGTATTTAGCTCTCATCTGAGGAGGGTGAGGTAAAATTGCTTTTGGCATTATTCATAGCACTTAGTGGTGGGAGTTTAAATTTGCAGTTGGCAATAAGATTTCAAGTGTTTTAGAGCTTATGACTTTGTACAAACTATTGCAGTTCTGGGATTCTTTGAAAGAATTCATGTAAAAATATGGAGAAAGTTCTGTGTACAGATATTTGCACGGAAACATTATTTAGTGGGAATTTATAAATGTTTTCTCTGTCCAGCAGTGGGGGATACCTCAGTAACCTGTAACTCAGTAATCTACTTGCTGGCTTATTTTTTTAGTTACCACATGTTAAAAAGATGGTAAAAGGAGCTTAGGTAGCAGGTGAGCATTGGCCTTATTGTCCAAGGACATCTTTATAGTCATTGAATTCCACTTGTGTTTGGATTCTTTTTTTTCTTTTTTAAAGATTTTATTTATTTACTTGAGAGAGAATGAGAGATGGAGAGCACGAGACGGAAGAGGGTCAGAGGGAGAAGCAGACTCCCCGCTGAGCAGGGAGCCCGATGCGGGACTCGATCCCGGGACTCCAGGACCATGACCCGAGCCGAAGGCAGTCGCTTAACCAACTGAGCCACCCAGGCGCCCCACTTGTGTTTGGATTCTTGACAGCTAGGCACCTGTTTCAAAAAAATAAAGTTTCAAGAAGGTGGAGGCTTCTGGAATGTTGCCTTCTGACCTTTTCACAGAATCCTAGTAAGCAAAGGACTGCCTGGCACCGTCACTGCATATACCCGCACATGCACACACCCCCACACACATGCAGGTGTGTGAACACCCACATCCACAGATTGCCTGAAGGACTGCTAAGTTGGCACATATAAAGCTCGTTTATGTACTCTGCACTGTGTGTATACTTCATATACATTTAAAGCTTGTTATGTACTGTAGAAGATGTATTTCAATAACATCTTAGAGCAGAATGGAAATAATTCTGTTCTTGGATATTCCTGATCATCTGGAGTAGCACTCACCATTGTCTTTTTTTTTTTTTAAAGATTTTGTTTATTTGAGAGGGAGAGACACTGTGAGAGAGGGAACACAAGCAGGGGGAGTGGGTGAGGGAGAAGCAGGCTTCCCACAGAGCAGGGAGTCTGATGCGGGGCTCGATCCCAGAATCCTGGGGTCATGACCTGAGCCCAAGGCAGACGCTTAACAACTGAGCCACCCAGGCGCCCCTCATTTGGTTATATCTTTTTAATTTCTTCTAATTTGGAGAAATCTTTGTGGTGGTTTTCTTTCTTTTCATGTGGCATTTTTGAAGAGTCCAGGCTGGTGGTTTGTAGTGTCTGGATTAGTACCTCCTGGAGTTGGGTGTAGTGCTCTTATTTTGTGCACTTCCCGTCACGTGAAAATTAGCCCCAGAGCAGTGCTTCTCAAGCAGCAGAGTGCGAGGGCTCTTGATACCAACTGTAGGCTACTTCCAGAAGTTTCTTGTTTCTGGGGGTGGCTCCAAGAATTTCTGGGGACTGCACTTTGAGAATCACTGCTCTGGGATTGAGTAAATACGGTAAATGTGTACATGTGTTGGCAGGAATGCGGGATCTGCTTCTTATTGTATCGCACCAGCAGGCAGACATCAGGTTGTCCTGTGGTGACTGGTTCTGAGTGTGAGTTCTAGCTTAAGGTGCTGATCTCTGTAGAATTTCTGCCGTTCGTAAGTTTCCATTTACAGTTGTGAAGGATTGGATGATTCTCCAGCATCGTGACAGTTTTGTTCCCAAATGGTTCTTCCCAAATTTGTTCCCAAATCCCCCCCCTCAGGTATTAGTGGATTTTCCAAATATCTTTCTGTTACTGATGTATTTTTAAATTTATTTTTAAATATTTTATTTGAGAGAGAGTGAGAGAAAGAGAGCATGAGCAGGGAGAGAGTGGTAGAGGGAGAAGCAGACTCCCCGCTGAGCAGAGAGCTTGATCCCAGGACCCTGGGATCACGACCTGAGCTGTAGGCAGACGCTTAACTGGCTGAGTCACCTAGGTGCCCCTGATTTTTTTTTTTTTAAGATTTATTTATTTGTTTCAGAGAGAGAGAGTGCAAGCATGAGTGGGGGGAAGGGAGGAGGGAGAAGCTGACTCCCCACTGAGCATGGAGCCAGAAGCAGGACTCGATCCCAGGACCCTAAGATCATGACCTGAGCTGAGGCAGACCCTTAAGCACCTGAGCCATCCAAGCGTCCCTTTCTGTTACTGATTTTTAAAAGAAATTCCTTTATGGGGCGCCTGGGTGGCTCAGTCGTTGAGCATCTGCCTTCAGCTCAGGTCATGATCTCAGGGTCCTGGCATCGAGCCCCACATCGGGCTCCCTGCTCAGCGGGGAGTCTGCTTCTCCCTCTCCCACTCCCCCTGCTTGTGTTCCCTCTCTCGCTGTGTGTCTCTCTCTGTGAAATAAATAAATAAAATCTTTATAAAAAAAAAATTCCTTTATGGTAAGAGAACATACTTTGTCTAATTTCAGTTCTTTTGAATTTGTTAGTTTGTGTTATGGCCCAGGTTGCGGTCCGTGGGGATGAGTGTTCATTGTGCACTTGATGAGAACATTCTGCCGTACAGGGTAGAGTGCTCTGTAAATGCCAGGGTAGGTTGGCTGACAGTGCTGACCATGTCTTTCTGTCCTTTCTGATACTGTTTCTTCCATTAATTACTGAGAGAGGAGTTACGAAGTCTTCCGGCAGTATTATGGATTTGTTTCTTTCTCCTTTTACTTACATATTTCATACTTTGTGTACTTTGAAACTGGTGCTAGGTGCATGCACATTTATGATTGTTAGAGCTTATGGGTGATTTGATCTTTTATCATTATATAATGTTCTTCTTTATCCTGGGCGGTTCTTCCATTTTATTTTTTTGATGTCTTCTTTGTCTTATAGTAGCTACTTTTTTTCCTTTGAACGAGTGTTTGTATCATATCTTTTTCCATCTTTTTACTTTTAATCTTTTAACATTATATGCCATTATATTTCAAGTATTTTTATTTTTTTGTAGGTAGTGATTTTTGTCCTCCAGGTGACATTTGGTGACATCTGGACACATTTTTATTGTCACGACTGGGGGAATGCTGCTACTGGTATCAAATGCGTAGCGGCCTGGTTTGCTGTTGAACACTCCACAATGCACAGGACAGCTCCATCAACAGAATTCTGAGACCCAAAATGTTAATGGTACCGCTGTTGAGAAGCTCCACGCTAAGGATTGCAATATACATAGCTAACTTTTCACTGTTCATATTTTACACTTAATGTAAGCTATGGAATTGCCTGCTTCTTACAGGATAGCCGCCATATCCATTCACATCTTTCTATACTGAAAACTTCACCAGATGATGTTACAGCTTTTGCTTTCAACAGTCATACACGTTTTAAAGAATTTTGTGTTCTTTATTTCCAAAAATCCAAGTTTCCTGATGGTATGATTTTTCTTCGTCTTGAAACTTTCTTTAGCTTTCTTTTGTATGAGGTCAGATGGTAACATACCCTCCAAGTTTTATCTTTCATCTGAGAATGTTTTTGTTCTGCCTTCATTCCTGGAGGATCTTTTTGCTGGATATAGAATTCTGGGTTGAGCCTTTTTCCCTTTCAGCACTTAGACATGGAGTTTCTGTCCTCTGGCCTCATCTCTCTCCATGAGAAGTCCATGGGCATTTGAATTGATGGGCTTCTCCATGTAATGAGTTGTTTTCTTCTGCCTCCTTCCAAGAATTTTTCCTTCATCTTTGCTTCGAGTAGTTTGATTAGTGTGCTTTTTGTGATTTCCTTTGACTTTATCCTGTTTCAGCTTGCTGTTGTCTTTAAGTAGATTGTAGTATTGTCTGGCACTCATTTATGCTGTAGTTGTGGGCTTGGTTGGGTTTATTTGTCTTGTATAAAGTCTGTGGACTTCAGAGGGTGCGAGGGGAAATTTCAGTTTCAGTGACTACCATCATGTCCCGGGGACACACAGGTCTGTGCTCTGATTTTTACAATTGAGGTGAATACCTACCACAGAGGTTTGATGTAAAATCAAATAAGATAGCATTCGTGGGCTCTGCATTATACTTTCTGATGAATTCTTGGTTCTCAAAGTAAGCTTTTAGTTTTAAAATGTGCATATGTCTGTGATTGAGGAGAGATAAAATGGGAACTTGATACAGTAGGCTGCCTGTTTTTGGAATCAGAAGAGGATTATTGAACCCTGAAAGGGATGCTGGTCGTGGAGGAAATTATTTCCTTGCATAGAAAATTCAGAAAAGGGAATAACAGAGACAGAGAGTAAGTGTAAGTGGGACATAGCATCCTTGCTGCGTATATCAAATCTGACAACAAACCAAGGGACCGTGTTCCCACCTTTCAAAAGAAGATACTTACATAGTTCAAAAGTCACTTCCATGACTTTGATTGATGAATGTAAAGTTGGGCACATTTTACATCCAATCGATCTGTAGCAGAGTATTTAGATATGACCTGGAAGTATAGATTTTTTGCTAATATTTCGGGTGATTGTTTTTATATTCCTGAATTGAACACCATGAGTGGGTGGTACTGTTGAGCTGACTGTTCACACCAGTGGCTTTGTGGAGGGCTCCCCTTCTAGCGTGGTCATGTTCGCTTCCTTGGGCAGCCTGTTCCTTTCCTTCTGACCCTGGCTAAATACATTTTTTGTAAAGGAAAGTAGCATCCCTTATTTATAATGGTTTGCCTCTGCCGTAGACAGCTTAGTTTGAAGAAAAAAGAAAAATGTGGTTAGTAGAATGGGACCAGCTCTTGTCTTAAATAATACCCTTACTGGTGACAGAAGGCTGCTTGGCCTGCCTCAGCATTCTCTTCTTACCTCTGACCAGGTACCAGCTGGAAGATGAGTCTGCCCATTTGGATGAAATGCCATTAATGATGTCTGAAGAAGGCTTCGAGAATGATGAAAGTGATTACCACACGTTACCACGAGCTAGGATCACACAGAGAAGAAGAGGACTAGAGTGGTTTGTTTGTGGAGGATGGAAGTTCCTCTGCACCAGGTTTGTGATCTCTTGCTGCCTAATTTCCTATGCTCTCAGGTGTACAGTTAAGGTATTTAGAAGCTCGGCTTCTAACATACTTATTTTTATATCAAATAAAGAAGACACTCTCAATGAAATGACATAACGGAAAGTGTTAAACATTAGTCAAAACCAAACATTGCTAATCAGAAAAGGACAGAATGCCAAGTTCACTTTCTTTTTTTAAAGATTGTATTTATTTATTGGTCAGAGGGAAACAGAGAGCACAAGCAGGGGGAGCGGCAGAGGGACAAGCAGACTCCCCGCTGAGCAAGGAGCCTGATGTGGGGCTCGATCCCAGGACCCTGGGATCATGACCGTGAGCTGAAGGCAGACGCTTAATCGACGGAACCCCCCAGGCGTCCTCAAGTTCACTTTTTTTATGCGACATTTAAATGTTTAGAAAATGGAGAAAGATGAGTGGTTTTGTATTGATTGCATGGTACAGTCAATTCTGGTCAGTGTGTCAGCATTTGTAAACCGTGCTCTCTTCCATCTTCGGTCCTGCTCTCATCCAGAAAGGCAGGTAGGGGCCTGTAAAATGCAGTTTAATAATACTGTAACTCTGTGTATTATGGGCCTGTAAAATGCAGTTTAATAATACTGGAACTCTGTGTATTATTTGACTCAAGTGCTTTGACTTGGAAGAAGATTCTTCAGTAAATTTAACCAGAAAGAAACAAAGGTAAGACCTGCTCATATGTAAACAAGTTCACTGGTGGTTGAGATAAACTTCATCAGCTGTGCTCACCCTTGACTTTAGAGGCTGGTCTGTGAAACCACACTCTGTGTCTAGGACACTTGGCCATTGACTGTCCTCCAGCCCTAGGGACAGGTAGAGCAAGATTTCAGCTGACTGATGCCAACATAACTTGAGTGGGGTATGTCGAATAAATTACTGCTTTGATAGTCTTTCTGCTCTTTAAAGTTTGTGGTCAGTGCCTTTCTTAACCATCATGAACTTAGATCCCTTTGACCATAAAAGAGATACAAGTCATTGTAGAAAGATATCTTCTTTATCATCCTCATTATCTCTTTAGAAGTTTGTAAAAAGATGTTTTTACAACCAATTTGATTTTGGGGTCGGCTCACATAGTGGTATTCAAACAGTGGTGTGTGGACTCCCAGGGACTCTGAGGAATCCCTCAAAGAGATCGAGCACGCAGAATTGGGAAGTGAGCCTGAGCAGGATTTAGGCTTATCACCCCCTCTCAGCTTCCAATTCGTGTCTGTCTTTATCTTTCCTGTATATTGTAAGCTTTTCATATGAAGAAGGAATTTCATGGCTAAACAAGGCTTTAGAAATCACTGACTTGTGTTACTAATTTTTAATGAGTGAAACAGTTTTTTCAAAAAACATTTTCTAGGTTAAATAGCCAATATTCCTGGAGTATTCTTTGGGGGTACTAAACCTTGTCTAGACTTAATTCCTTTTAACAGTTGCAGGGCTATGCAGAATTGTTTTTTCTTGTGTCCCTTGTGATGCTTTGTGCTTTTCAAGGGGTTTATCTACTTTCAAATACATAAATTCCTGTAATAGAAAATGTATGAGGTTCTGGAGGGATGTCACATTTTATTATTCCTGATATTGTTAATTTATCTCTCCCTTTTCCCTGTTAATCTTGATAGGAGGTTATCAGTTCTTTTCAAAGAGCCAAACTTCTGGTGTTGTCTTTGCTTTTGAAATTTTAAGCTTTTATCATGAAATAAATCCAGACTTGAAATAAATTCACTTTTATCTTGAAATAAATCCAAACTTACAGAAAAGTTGCAAGAATTCCTCCTATGCCCTTTGCCTAAGATCACTAATGTTTAATCTTTTGCCCCATTTATTGACCATTCTCTTTATATCTCACTGTTATTTTCCGAGTGATTTCAGACGAGGTTGCTTGTTACTTCACTCCTCTTTGATCTTAGTGTTCAGTGCATGTTTCTTAGGAAGAGGCTATTTTCGTACATGGCCACCAGGCAGTTGCCACGTTCAGGAGATTTTGCTCTGACACAGCTCTGTCTCCTGCCCACAGAGCACCCTTCCTCTCTAGGCTGGCCTGGCATTTAGGTGGCCATCTCCATGAGCCATCTCCATGAATCTGGAGCCACTCTTGCCCTAACTTTGTCTTGCATTCCATTGATGTTTATGGGAACTACACAACAGGTATTTTATAGAACATTTCAGATTTTGGTTTGTCTGAGGTCTCCTCGCCATTAGATTCAGGTTAAACATTCTCTGGGACACTGTATGAGTGACACTGTGTCCCTCTTAGGATGTCTGCTTCCTGTGTCATTGAAGTCTGGTCTGCCCTTAATTTTTTTCATACTGAGTTTAACTTGCCTTTCTTTTTCTGGCTTCGTTAGATGGATTCTCAGGTCACCAGCATTGTCCTTTTTTCTTTTTTAAAAATAGATGCATTTCAGTTTTGACACATGGTATTATTATTACTATTTAGTTCAAAATATTTTGATTTACATTGCCATTTCTGCTTTAGTTGATGTTCAATTTAGAACCATGCTGATTAATTTCCAGTCAGGAATTTTCCTGATTATCTTTTTGTAATTGACTGTTATCTTTTTTTTTTTAAAGATTTTATTATTTATTTGAGAGAGAGAAAGTGAGAGCAAGAGAGAGAGAGCACAGCAGTGGGAGAGGGGCAGAGGGAGAGGGAGAAGCAGACTCCCTGCTGAGCTGGGAGACTGGAGACACTGGGGCTGGATCCCAGGGTCCTGAGATCATGATCTGAGTTGAAGTCAGACGCTTCATGGACTGAGCCACCCCGGTGCCATGTGATCGACTTTATCTTAATTCCACTGTGGCCCGAGAACATACTTGGGATTTTTTTCTTTCAGCCTCTGTAATGTGTTGAGACTTACTTTATGATTCATCGTATATGGGCAGTGTTAGTCAATTTTCTGTGTGTATTTGAAAAGAATTTGTACTTTTTTGTTGACTGTGTTCCTTTTTTTTATAAAGATTTTATCCATTTATTTGATTAATTTGTTAATAGTCTTGTTTGAATCTTCTGTATTCATATTCGAAGTTTACTTATCAGGTACTGAGAAACTTGTGTGAGTCTCAACATCTTTGAGGATGTGTCTACTGCTTTAAATTATGTCAGTTTTGCTTTATATATTTTAGAGTATGTTATTAGATGATGCGAGTGTAGGGTTACTAACTTACTGTTGGATTGATCTTTATCTGATAATATTTCTTCTATGTGGGCTCATAATGTCTATCTTCAATAAAATGATACCAGCTTTCTTTATTTTTATTTCTTTATTTTAAATCCAGTTAGTTGACATACGGCGTTATATTAGCTTCAGGTTTCCGTACATCACCCTGTGCTTAACACAAGTGCCCTCCTTCATCCCCTTCACCTGTTTCCCTCCCCCACCCACCTCCCTCTGGTGAGCGTCAGTCTGTTCTCTGTTATTAAGACTTGTTTCTTGGTTTGTCTCTCTCTTTTGCTCTCTCTCTCTCTCCCAGCTTTCTTTGATTAGTATTTGCATGGTATATAATTTTCATCCTTTTACTTTGTTTTATTTAAAAAAAAAACTTTTCTGGGGGCGCCTGGGTAGCTCGGTTGGTTAAGCATCTGCTTTCAGCTCATGTCATGATCCCAGGGTTCTGGGATCAAGTCCCATATCAGGAGCCTGCTTCTCCCTCTGCCCGTGCCCCTCTCCCCTGCTCATGCTCTCTCACTCCCCCCTCTCTCTCAATAAATAAAATCTTAAAAAAAAAACTTTTCTTTTGAAATAATTATAGCTCTACAGGAAATTGCAAACTTAGTATAGAGGGGTCCCGCTATCCTTCACCCAGTTCCCCCCAGTGGTTGCATCTTTCTTTTTTTTTTTTTTTTTTAAAGATTTTATCCATTTGTTTGAGAGCGAAAGAGGGAGCCTGAGGTGGGGAGGGGCAGAGGGAGAGGGAGAAGCAGGCTCCCTGCTGAGCAGGGAGCCCCAGGTGCGACTGGATCACGGGACCCTGAGCCAAAGGCAGCCGCTTAACTGACTGAGCCACCCAGGCGCTACCCAATGGTTGCATCGAACTAGAAAGTTGATGCTGGTATAAACTGTATATAGTTCACTACGTTTTACTACATGTGTAGGTCTGTGTAACCACCACTGCAGTAAAGATACAAAACTGTCCCATTACCGCAGGTGTCTCCTATCTGCTGCCTTCTATAGTCATGTTCTCTCTCCTACCCCAGGCCCTAGCCTCTGGCAACCACTAATCCGTCTCTATTTCTATAATTTTAATTTTCAGAATGTCAAATAAGTGAAACCATTCCATTTGTGATTTTTGGAGATTGGCCTATTCCAATCAACACAGCGCCCTTGATAACCATTCAAGTAGTTGTATCAATAGTTCTTCCTTTTAATTGCTGACTGGCATTCCAGGGGATGGATGAATGTTTGTTTAAGCATTCACCTACTATAGGACATTTAGATTGTTTCAAGTTTTTGGATGTTCCAAATAAAGCTGCTATGAATCATCATGTACAGGTTTTTTTTTTGTATGGACATAAGTTTTCCTTTCTCTGGGCTAAATGCTCAGGAGTGCGGTTGCTGGGTTGCATAATAAGCATATGTTTAGTTTTTTATGAAAGTGCTGAACTGTTTCCCGGAGTGGTTATACCATTTCACATTCCCACCAGCAGTGAAGGAGAGATTCAGTATCTCCTTGTCAACCTTGTTGTCACTGTTTTTTATTTTAGCTGTTAGAATATGTGTGTACTGACAGCTCATTGTGGCCTCAGGTTGTTTGCATTTTCTAAAGGACTAGTGAGGTTGATGGTCTTATTTGCCATAGGCATGTCTTCTTCAGTAAATGTGTCTGTAGGTCCATTCTATTTTCTTCTTGGTTTGGTTTTTTTTCTGGTGAAGTTTCAAGAGTTCTTTATATATTTCACTTGTGAGTCTTGTGTTAGGTGGGTAGTTTGCAAATATTTTTTTCCATTCTGTAGCTTGTCTTTTCATCCTCTAAGAGTTTTTCCACAGTTCCGAAGTCTTTAATTTTGATGAAGTCCAACTGTTTGTTTTTTTTTCTTTTGAGCACTGCACTTTGATTGTTACGTCTAAGAACTTTTCACCCAGCCCTGTGTCTCAAAGATTTTCTTCTGTAAGTTTTATAGTTTAACATTATTTAGATCCTTTTTGAGTTATTTTTGTACAAGGTGGGAGGTTTTGGTTTAGATTTATTTTTTGCCTATGTATATCCAAACGCTCCAGCACCATTGTTGAATTGCTTTTATGCCTGTGTCTCTGGTCAGTTGGCTGCACACGAGTGGGGCTTGTTGCCTGTATTGTCCCTTCGTCTGCCCTGCTAGTGCTACCCAGTCTGGAGAACTGTCTCTTTATCTAAGTCTTCAAATGGGGTAGGTTGATTCCTTGTATTTTATTCTTTGTCAAGATTTTCTTAGCCCTCTAGCTATTAGGCCTTTCCATAGACATTTTAGAATAATCTAGCCCAGTCTGTAAAATCTTTTCAGGGATTTTGATAGGAATTATGTTTTACCTGTATATTAACTTGGGGGAAATGACATGTTTACTGTGTTGAATCGTCTAGATCACAGTTTACCTCTCTCCATTTATTGAGAACTTTGACCTTTTTATCAGCATTTTGTAGTTTTCAGTACACAGGTCTTATACATGTTAGATTTATTCCTAAGTATTTCTTTTTTTTTTTTTCTTTTTCCTTCTTCATGTTTGTAACTGGTATTTTAAATTTTGGTTTCCACATGTTCATTGCTGGTGTATAGAACTAGAGTTGGATTTTGTGTTTGTCTTGTATCCTATAGCCTTGCTAAACTTACTGTTAGTGCCAAGAGTGTTTGTGTAGATTCCGTGTAATTTTCTACTTGGACAATCCTGTCATCTGCAAACAGTTTTATGTCTTTGTTTTATAGCCTGTATGCCTTTTCTTTTCTTTTTTTGCCTTATGGGTCTGTCTGGAACATACACTATTATATGGAATAGCAGTGGCAAGTGTACCTTCTTGCTCCTTGTTCATAGTCCTAGAAAGCTTTCAGTATTTCACCATTAAGTATGATGTGAGCGATGGATTTTGTTTTTGTTTTTTTTTTCCTAGATTGCTCATCTAAAAATATTGACAGTTTTCTTTTTTTTTTTTTTAAGATTTTATTTATTTATTAGAGAGAGAGAATGAGAGATAGAGAGCACGAGGGGGAAGAGGGTCAGAGGGAGAAGCAGACTCCCCGCTGAGCAGGGAGCCCGATGTGGGACTCGATCCCGGGACTCCAGGATCATGACCCGAGCCGAAGGCAGTCGCTTAACCAACTGAGCCACCCAGGCACCCGACAGTTTTCTTAATTAAAATCTATCTTGTATTGGGTTAGTGTTTATACAGACAATCCTGTCAGATTCAGAAGCAGGATCTGGAGATGTAGGTTTCAGTGTCCTGTCATCATTGGGATTAAGGGAAGCCACACAGAAGGATGATGTTTCTGAAAACGTCAAGGGACATGTGGTGTAGGTCTTTGAAAAATAAAGGAAAGGGACACCTTGGGGGAGAAAGACAGTTTTGGGAAGGAAGACTACTATCCATCCTTTTAGGCAGGGGGAAGGGTAGGAGTGGAAGAGTGAAGTGGTGGTGGAGAAGATGACTTTTACCCTTAATTGGGAACGTGGGATCATTTGAGTGGGGAGGCGACTGGGATTCAGATGAGGACTGAAAACATGGGAAAATTGGTCATGCTTTGGTAGAGAGATCAATAACCAACAACGGAAGATCAATAGTCATGCGTTTGTATTGAATCCAGTGTAATGTTATGACTGTCTATCCGTGAGAGAGCCTGAACTGCCGCAGACTTGGCAGTGGAAGTGTGGCTGTGGGAGCTGGGGGTGGGGGGTGCCCAGGGCTGTGAACTGAGGAAAGAGCTTGCAGCAGAGGAATCTGGGTGGAGCCACCATTAGAAGTCATCTTTTCATGGCTGTGGTGTGCAGCTCACAGCTGTGTGTCCTCCACGAGCGCAGGGCGCAGGGACGAGTGGGAGCCGTCCTGCTGGTGCTCTTCTCCGTGGTACGCACCTTCTTCGGGAGCTGGGCGTCCATTCTCACCACTGTCTACAGCCAAGAACTGGAAAAGTCCCTCTTGTGATGGTCTGCGGCCAAGCCAGAAACTGAACCAAGGTCTCCTTTGACAAACCAAAGCCCTTGCTCTTTGCTCTGTGGCCTGGGAAAAGTGCTAGGGTGAGGAGTTGTGCTCCCAATAAGACTAATCCTGACTGGTGTCTTTAAGTGGATAAAGGCCGGTCTCGCCATCCTAAGGGGAACCCGGCATGAGGATCGCTGGAGTCGAGGAGGCTGAGAAGCTGTATCCGTGTGCATGGAGAATCACTGAATGAATGCTACAGGAGCCGTCAGAGATGGCTGAAAACACAGAGGAAGTGGGAGTGGGTACTGACAGGCACAAACTCTGAGGACATGGACCTTTTAATGTTAATGGTGTGGACTCTAAAATTAGGGGGCTTGTGTGCTATGGAAGTGGTACTTAATCCGTGCTCCCAAATAGTTGCCAACAGTTACGGACTTTTAATGTTAGGAGTCTTTTCATAGTGTTGAAAACATTGTTGAATTTATTTTTTGAAAGTTTTATTTATTTAAGTAATCCCCACACTCAACATGGATCTTGAACTCACGATCCCGAGATCAAGAATCACACGCTTTTCTGACTGAGCCAGCCAGATGCCCCCATTGTGGAATTAATTATTTTTGGTCTTTTATAGCACTTTGTTTTTACCAAATGGAACATAGACAAATTTTGGATTTTATTTGTAATATGTTACTTTTTTTAAAGGAAAATGTTAATATTCCAGATGTAGATGTTAGCAAAACACCCATGTTTGGGGGACATTAAAACAATAAAACATAATAGATGTGTATATAAACTCTTTATCTCTGTAAGTGGTGATCGTGTATAAAAAACTAACTGAACCATGTTGGTGGGTTCTAATCAGTCTGTGTGGCACTGACATGTGTCTTTTTTGCTGTACGGAATAAGCAGTGATCCGGGATATTGTCGGCGCGCTTCTTGTTCAGTGCTATCTGCCATACTGAGCAATTACTGTTTAAATTAAAAACTGCACCTTGGGCGCCTGGGTGGCTCAGTCGGTTAAGCGTCTGCCTTCGGCTCAGGTCATGGTCCCAGGGTCCTGGGATCGAGTCCTGCATCGGGCTCCCTGCTCGGCGGGGAGTCTGCTTCTCCCTCTGACCCTCCCCCCTCTCATGCTCTCTCTCATTCTTTCTCTCTCAAATAAATAAATAAAATCTTTAAAAATAAATAAATAAAAACTGCACCTTACACAACAAAATTGTACATCTAACAACTTAGATTTGTTTTATTTTCTTCATTTCTTACAGATTTTTATTTTTGAGTATTTGTTACTTTTTTCCCCCTAAATGTTAGGCATTATAAAATACAATGTTTATTAACATTATTAGGTGTTGGATCAATGAGTAGGAGATACATAAAATTACTTAGTTTAATTGCAGGAGGAAATGTTGGTGAATATTGCAATAAAGGTAGGTAGCAAATAACAATAATGAGTTGTAAGTATTTCAGTGTATTTCTGTTTGTAGACTCTGACTAGTGAGGCTTATTTTAAAATTATTCTTCCTAGTTTTAGCAAGTGAGTGGGCTTTAATTTCTTCATGGCTTAAAAACTGCTTTTTCATTTTTATTATTTGGTAAAAATTCCAGCTCTGACACATTGAAATTTTACTGTAATCTGCCCTCTAAAACTTGGACTGTCCTTCCTGTGAGTTACTGTGATGCACGTCGATACGCTAGTTCTCTGGGGCTGGTGGTGGTGTCTTTCTCATGAGACTTGTATTTCACTTCTTACCAAAAGTCACTTTGTCCCTTAGGAAAGTGGAGCCACTGAGGGCATTTTCATAGGAACAGTGGGGTGGATAGGTGGGTCGGGGGCGGGGGAGGGATGT
The DNA here is from genome assembly GCF_003265705.2 of Callorhinus ursinus. Lineage (NCBI taxonomy): Eukaryota > Metazoa > Chordata > Mammalia > Carnivora > Otariidae > Callorhinus > Callorhinus ursinus. Next base: position 18,893 of record NW_027397612.1, read on the forward strand.
CAAATACCGGAACTATTCCTGTTCTTAATGGGTCTCTACACTTTCAGGGAATCTGCAACACATTTGCAGTGCAGAAGCATGGGGAGATGCTAATCTTTTAAGAAGATAGTGGGCTGTGCCGCTCTTGGTAACCATGGGTACCTGTTGGATATCATAAGTGTCTAAATTTGGTTGCTTTTGGAAGAAGGCTCTCTAAAGTTTGGGAGTTATAGAACTATGGCTACTTAAAGCTTTAGGAGACAGGATCTTGGTATATTAAAGATACTTTATTTAATATGAGAGTATGACTTTGATTATAGAGGCCTTTGTGAAAAGCTGCTAATCCTACAATGTTGTAAGGAAGAATACACTTTGTGCAATATTGGATTTAGTGTCACTTTGCCTTGATGATGGCAGGTGACTTATATATAAATGGGGAGTGTCCCCTGAGTGATCACACATTTAGAAAATGCTCCGTCTGCATGGAAGTATTATCAGCTGTGGCTCCTGGTTATTTTCTCCCACCCTCTCTGAGGTTCTCCCTTTCCGTATCAGTATTTACCAGTATATTTTACTAAAAAATTGTCCATAATCTTATTTTCCTGCTTAGCTCTACAACTTAGTAAGGCTTACATTTACTTTTTGGGTGACAGATTTTGTTTTGTTTTGTTTTAAATGTTTGGTGTTTATTCCCTTTACTCTCTGCATTCAAGTCACCTGTCTTCCTTTCTGGTCCTGTTTTCTGTCTGCATCATCCAGTGGCAATTCTGGTGGTGCTCCAGGCTTGTAAAACCTCAAGCGTTGTATTCATTTAATTTTGTGAAATAGCGTGTGATTTGATTATGGCTAACGACAACTTGCTTCTGTGCTTGCATAAGGAAATAATTAGTAATAACACTTTTGTTTCTTGATAGTTCTTAGTGGCAAAGTGTTACAAATAGTTGAGTTACATCTCGGAAGTCTGGGGATCTTGGGTTTTTTTTTTCCCTCCACCAGGTTGTAGAGAAAAAAATTAGTAAAGTGTTGAGTTATATGTGTTTTTAGCCCCTGGTATTTAATTTAGAGTTTATAGCGTGGAAGGCTTTGGAACTTCGTGGGTCGTCGGTTGCAGGTACAGCACACAGTGTGTTGTGTTGAGGTTTTTCTTCTGGCTGTGGTCTGCAGCGTTCATGTGACGCACAGAGTGGTTTTGCATTTGTAGAGCCTTTTGCCGTAAACTTGGTAAAATCCACGTTTCCTAAATTTTGTATTTATTTTTCACACACTTAATTTTGCCTGTCTTCTATTTCATCTTAGATTTGTCTGACTTGTGTACATTAAACTGTCATATTAGGCAGTTAGGTGTTTCAGAACAAGAATTCGTATTTGAATACATCGCTGGAGGATTTTCGCCGTCATTGCAGTGCTGAAGGCTTGTGTCTCATCTGCTGGACCTGCTGCGCTGTGCTTCCCACGGGCAGCCCTGCCCCTGACACTCCCGTGACGTGGGAATGGTCTAGATCTGTGGTGTCCACTGTGGGAGCCAGTGGCCAGAACGGCTCTTGAGCCCTTGAAATGTGGCTAATGTGACCGAGGAGCTGCGCTTTTTATTGCACTTCATGTGAATTCGTATGAAAATAGTCACGTGCGGCCAGTGGACGCTTTGCTGGGCAGCGCAGGCACGGACCCTTGTGCCAGAAGGAGTGTTGGAGACGTCGGAGTGTGACTCAGGGCGGCTGCACAGTGACGGCCGCGCCCCGTGTTGCGCCCCGCACCCCAGAGCGCTCCGTCCTGGCACCAGCGCTCTCGCAGACGCGCACGCAGACCCTCGAGCTGCTGGGCGCCCCTTTGGAGTCTGTTCCGTGCGTTTGCCATGTTCTGACGGGCCCGGCCTGCCGTGGGGCGGCGTGAACACTGGGCTGACGGGCAGCGCACAGTCGGGCTCTGCTCTCAGCTCTGCCACCGCCTGGTTGTCTCGTCTTAGAGAAATCATTTACCTTTCCGGCCTCCCGTTCCCTCCTGTGTAAAATGTGTGAGTCTCACATCGCTGTGGTGCTGCCGCAGGTGTCGGACTGATTAAATCCTGAGTAGGGGAGAGCCCCTCCTAGCTCACATGGTGTGTCTGTCTTGTGCAACGGGACCTGAGGTTTTCGCGCCTCAGGAGAACATGTTGTATGCAACTAGAGAAGAGGTTGGCGATTCAGAGCTACCGCCGGGAAGAACTGGGGAAGGAGCCCCTGGAGCTCTGGGCTGTGTGGGCTGGTGCTGCGGGGAGGGGTGGGTGTGGAGCCGTGAGGTTTGCCAGTGGCAAGGTGAGTCGTGCTGGAGGGGAAGAAGCCTCGTTAGAAGCCTTACCTTGGTGCAGGCCACGTGGTAAAAGCAACAGGAGGTGAGAAATAGTAATTTGAAGCAGATTATATTGTATTTGAAGCCTTACTGAAGTTTTTGTTTCATTCAAGCATGAGTAAGATCACATATCCCTAATATTTTACTGAAATCTACTTAACCCTCCCCCCCCCCCCCCCCCCCCCCCCCCACAAAAAGCAGTAAAGGTGGGAATACGTACTGTGGCAATCTTAAATCGCTTTAACAATATCCTGGTTTGTAACTGCTGGGATTTAAAAGTATCCTTTATGTGTGGAGGATGCTATCTGTTCTTAAAAGTTGAAGTGGGATGGGTCCTAGGGGGGTGGTTTAGAACTGACCTGCTTGGCTGTGCCCCTGGCACTCAGGATTGCCATCACAAGAGAGCTCCTCAAGGTAGCAGTGCTCCCAGTCCTGCAGGCGGGCGAGAGGTGGATGCCCACACCTGGAGGGCAGACTCCTGTCCTTCCGGACTGAAGATTTTCTGTGCACAGCTAAGAAATAGGCAGA